>NW_020897693.1:10490441-10719887 GCF_003984885.1 Neopelma chrysocephalum
CAGGACAGCTCTTCTTATCCTGTGCTCTCATAGCAGGAAAACAACTTCACAAGACTAGTGCAGTGGTTCATGCCTCACACCCCAACCCCCTTGTGAGAGCAACCGTGGCACTAAAGGCATAAATCCTGTGCTATAGAGCTAAGGCTGCACAGCAGCAAGCTACAAGGAAGAAGAAAGGATTCTAATTACAGCTCTGACCCTTTCGCTCCTCCACCGACAAGAAAAGTCAAATTTAAGGAATCTGCTTTACCAGTAATTCCTTTACTAGGGTACGCAAAAGCCACCCCACTTCGTATTCTGAACTAGCCAGGCAGTGTAGTACTTTCTTAACCTCCACACCCAGGAGCCTCTCAGCAACTCTACCTGGCCATAATTACATACGAACTTCTACAGAGAACGTGCTAGGCGGTTTTGAAATGGGACTAAAGTTAGCAAATTATCAAACTTGAGGACAACTTTATCACCTCTCACTAAGAGTCTATGGCACATGTAAAAACCATAACATGTAGCTTCAGAGTATTTCCCTTTTCAGAGGCTTTGTCAGAGTAACAATCCTCTCACACACACACACACACACACACACAAACCCTGAGTCACCAACTGGAGACACTTCACATACCTCAGGTTCTACCCTCATGTCAACAACTCTAATTTAACAGTCAGAGCAGAGAGAGAACATCAAACAAATTCATCAAGCTCCCCTCGTCTCTCACTTGCTAAATAGAACTATATTTACATTAGTTAGCAGCATCTCTCAGGGCATTAATACAAAATCAAGCATTTTTTCGCCAATTTAACAAGTAACAAGGATATTTACTGAACGAACACTTCCCTTGCCCTATTAGATGCACCTACCTAACCACTGCGCCAGTAAAGGCACACCAGAGTGTCTTTTCTCTTCAGTAAGAGCCATCACAAGAAATGCAACAAAAGGGTTGCAATGGGTGTGAGAAACAGCCTTTTCAGAAAGGCATCAATATGTTTAAATAAAGATACAAGCTTTGCAGGAGCAAATAAATTGCAGTACTTTCCTTCAGATAAGAAATAAGCAACATTTAAACAAGGTAGTCATTTTGCACTGATGGGATCAGTCCAACTACGGAAAAATAACATTTTACTGAAAAAGCTTTCCAGTTCATAGTCATTGGTGTAAATATTCCAGCATAGGAATGCTGGACACTGGTATAGTTTGTACTTCTACAAGAGAAAGTTAGAGTAGTTCATTTATAATACTCTCACAGAGACAGTAAATGTTATACTCTATTCAATAAAGTATCTGCCCTCCCCCTCAATCCCAGGTGTAATCGCCCTCACACATTGTGGGATAAGTCCTATTGCCAGGCAAGGGGATGCTAAACAATATGGATGTGAAGAGCTGGATTCCACAAAATCCAGCCACTGGGGAAGAGAAGAAAGCATGCTTTACCCTCTGGTTCCCACTTTCTTTTTAAGGAACGTGCAACTTTTGTGGATCTTGCTACCAGGCACATTTTGTAAAGCAGAAAGTAATTCCATTATAGATTTATCTTTCTCTTCTGCTAACACTTCCTTTATAAGATCAGCAAGTAAAGTTTCTGTAAGGTCAAAATTGGCTTTTCACCCTCTAGAGACACAACTGGTCTTTTCAAGCAGTTTAATAGCCTTTATCTCTACAAAACATTTCTGTTGTGTGGGTGACTCCTCTGATTCCCCTTGCATTATAAATATATCTGCAAACCCTGCCAACAGCATCAAGCACATATTGTACAGCATAGCCACCAAGCAACATTTTTCTGTTGAACACAGAGAATTACAGGAGCACATGCCAAGGATAACATCTATCCTCTAATGCCTACAAAAGCTAAAGAGACTTTGGGCCCGCTCACAAAGTGGCCAAGCTGATTCTCTGACAATATCCATACAACTTCAGCCTTACTCCCCCCGTTAGTTGCATCATAGCCCATTTTCCAAGACTGTACAATTAGTTATTAGCACCCTCTTCCAAGCAGAGCTAGCCCAGGTTAGAAGGGGCAGGACATGTGGTAATGGTTTTAAACTGAAAGAAGGCAGGTTTAGATCAGATGTTAGGAAGAAATTCTTTACTCAGAGGGTGGTGAAGCAGTGGCACAGGTTGCCCAGAGAAGTTGTGGATAATTCACTCTTGGAAGTGTTCAAGGTCAGGTGGGATGGAGCCCTGAGCAACCTGATCTAGTGATCTATGGTGGAACTAGACGAACTTTAAAGGTCCCTTCCAACCCTAACCATTCCATGACTTTATGTCCTACATGGAAGCATGACTTCATTCAGGCCATGATAGGCTACTGTCAGTTTCCACTCTCCATCAGATTTTTGCACTGGCCATTTGGGGCTATAAGAGCGTGAGCGAGTCCTGCTAATCACTCCTTGGCTCTCCAGCTGACAAATTTCCATACGGATAGGAATCACGGAGTCTCAGTCGGTGTGATACTGCCAGCAGTGCATCACTGTGGTAGCGATCAGAACCTGTTCTTCAAGCCCACAACAGAAGGGAACTCTGAGAGACTGGGCAAGGCAGATAGCTGCCTAATTTCCTCCATCTCCAAGGCAGCTATAACCAAAAGCCCCCTGGTCCCCTTCCAGGTCTTTGAAATACCCTCTTCATACCACAGGAACATTTCTGAGAAGAAAGGTGAAAAGGTTAGATTTTGAGACACCGGATCAAAGACTCTGGTAATTGAAAGCAGCAAACTGAGTTCATTTGGTACAATTTAATGCAGCTGGTGAGTGCAAATTTCTTTCAAACACAATCTGGATAGTAAGTCTTAAAAATAAATTCTGCTGCTTTGTGTGCTGTTACAAGAGGAAGGGCCCGTTCTTTTTCGAAGGCCTATTTCAATCCTCCTTTTTATTGCTATGCAATAAACCTACCAAAAAAAAGCAAAAGTAATTTTTACTAAGCATCATCAGTTATGCAAAGGTGCAAACAAGATCTTTCCAATGGAGATTTTTCTGTAATCAGGTCCAACATCTCAGACAGCTCAAAATTACAGGAAATCCCAAACCACACCACTGGCACATTAAGGGCAAGATTTTGTGATCCAAACAAACAATTTTTAAGAGACCTACAGAGGAGGAGCAGTACAAGATACTTTTGCAGGTTAAACACTTCTACAGTCATTGTGCATGAAGTGCTCCAATTGTATTACAAGGAAGTATTTGTCCCTGATGAGGACCTTTTACTTAGTGTGGCTTTGATTTCCCCCTACACACCTTAGTAGAGCCTGAAAAATCCAACCAGCTTCTCCCAGGCTTATTTGGATGCTGAGTATTTCAAGCCCTAGGTACCTCAAAACCTTAAATATAGCAAACCAAGTTGAATGCTGTCATCTCACTTAACTCTGCTGACTGCAGAAAAATATCCAAGAAACCCATTTCCTCACACAGCTAATTCATCTTCCCCGTGTGGGAAGAAATCCGTTTCCTCATGGAACAGAACAGTGTGCCAGAGACAGGCACTGATGTACTGGCTTTTAATGTTGATTTCATATATCTTGTTGGAGTGAAGCCATGACAGAGGCGTTTGTTATTCCTTCTCCTCCAAGCTTGTACCAAAACAGAAACAAACAAGGTCTTTACCATAAGACCAGTAAAAAGCAGCTAGCTTACATCCTTAAAGCAACATGAAGTATCTCTAATTAATTCTTATTTTTAGAGTGCAAACCTAGTTTTAAATTTATGAGGATTTTTTAAAAGGAATCATGTTCCAACTTAATTCTTCCACATTCTATTTAGGACATTAAAATAACCTTTCATGTACTCCAGAGAATGATGTCCACCCCAAATTTTAGTGATAGAAAGTTCTTTTTAAAGTTGCACACATAACAGAGTTTTAACTTTTGAAGTTAACTCAAGCTTTATAAATATAGTACTGTGTCAAGTAGTGCTTTCATTAAGTACCAAAAAGTGAATGCTCCTATTTGCATTTTCACCAAATGTCAATACTTCACTTGAGAAACAGAGTTGAAAAATCAGGATAGTTCGTTTCTTTTTCCTTCTCCACAGCTACAAACAAGGTGTCGAAGTCAGCAATCTACTTGTTCTAGAAATCTAAATGTCATAGGACCCATTTTTTCTTTAAATTAGTGCCTAGCTGCATATTTTAGTGTTAAAATACTTTTTGTACATTTTTTGTACATTTTTGGGAGCAGTGACCAGACACAAACACCTAGCAGTGGCTTTGTTTAAAAATTAGTTAACGTTAAATGCAGGACACATTATGATAAATCTATCTTCCTTCCAGCCCCATTTTCTTAAGCTGCATTCAAAATAGTAAAAGCGGGGGAGGGGAGAAGGTCACGGGGAAAATTAATTAAAGTGAAACTAAAATTAAAGTACTGAATGGGTGTCATTTCGGTCTCTATTCAAATGTATTCAAATCACCAGTAATCAATTCAGCTATAGCAACCAATGACAAAGCTACCTGAATAAAGCACAAAACACAAGACTTAAAAGGGTTGCTGAAGTTTTCTATTTGCCACCACAGATCACAGTCACCATCAGGGTTCTGTGTCTGTAGCCTGAATCGTTGTTCTCAGTTCCAAATTACAGCCATATGTTTCACATTAAAACAAAGGACAACCAAGGTTCCTTGAAGGATCAGCCACAGTTATCTTTTAAAAATCACGCCCTCTTCCATCCCATGGTTGCATAACCAGGCACGAATGGACCTCTGCATCCTCGTGATTTCCCTGTTGCTGCTAACATCTGACAGCATTACCATGCTGTACACCAAGAGATGAGGAAACAAATGCAACATTTCAAAATAATGGGGAGCAAGCGACATCTCCAAGACTGGCAATACAGAGGACTAGGATAGGTGAACTGGCTCCCAGCCTGCCAGCAGCTTGGCTTTGTCAGACACCAGCAATTTGGCAACCTCTCTCTGTTACCGCAGACCTCCACTGGTTAGGGATTGTTGTTAAGCTATTGAGAAACACTTAATGAGCACCACATGTTTCCCAAGTGTTCTGGGATGTAACCTAGCACAAGAAAAAAACAAGAAAGTTCAACAGACAGCTTAATGGCAGTACAAGCATTCTGGCTTTTATGTGTGTCCTGCAGTAAAACATGCAGTGACCCCATGCCCTCTGCCAGCTTTGGGAGCCTCTGCCATCAACGTGACACATAGCATTGCCAACAGTAAATCTATCAACCCCTGCTGGGATGAAACACTCCCATCTTAGCTAGAGCCCTGATCTGCAGCTGGATTAAAACACAAATCTCTGGTGTTGCAGGGCAGATGCAGAATTTCTGAGTATACTATGAACATATTATGCAGCTGCATCTGAAGACTTCTCATCAACATGAAGACAGGTAGCATAAGAGGAATGCTATCAGAGGGTCCCATTTTGAAAATGTATTTAGAGACTTAAAAAAAAAAGACACTGATTTAAGAGTTTTCAAATCAGGCCTAAAAAAATTTTTACATTCAGAGAGATACATCCTACAACTTAGCTCAGAGAACAAGTTAGCAGCAGAGCTCAAAGTCTCCTTGGCCTGACTAACCCCCATTCTCTCTGCTACAGCTGCAGCAGTTATGCAAAAGTTATACACAGCCATATGTATTTACAGCATTACACAATAAACCAACATAAAAATCAACACTAGGTTATATTGTGGGAAGTGCCATCCAGATGGCAGGCAGATCTCGAGTTATTGCTGCAGGCAGGCAAGAAAAAGACCCTGGGTGGAGGGATGCCGCACTGGCAGGCAGATGAACTAGAACAGCAGCTCTCAATCAGCAAGATCAGCCTGTTCAGCAAGGTGCCAGTGTTGTAGAGATGACATATTAGTGACAGCCTGAAGTATCCCAGTCATAATCCTGGCACCAGGATCTGAAGTCAAGGCATCTCTGCAGAATAATTCAAGGCAGAAGGGAAGTGGATTTCACCAAGGGGAGGAGAGGGAAAAGGAGGGAAAAAGATTAAAAAAATAAATAAACCTTTTTTACCAGAAAGGCTACAGGAAAATGGGAACCGCTGAGCAGAAGAATCTGAACAGCTCTCCTCTATGCAAGACTGAGCTCCCAGATAAAGTAATACCTTTGTATATGTACCAGAGCAATCTGCTTATCTATGTCTCAGGAACAGAAATAGCTAGAAGCTACCTGATAATATACAGAAATCAGATGAGATTTTATTGAAAAACCATGTCACCCTAAGGTACAAATACCCACTGAAAATCAACACATCTGGTTGAGATGGCACAACATTCCTGTAGCCCCTCTCCTTCCCCTCCACTCCCTACATTTACTGCCCCTTGTAACCAGACAGGCGTTTTTCCAGCCTGGTTCCTTACCATAATCTAGAACAGTCACCTGCTTTCACAGTTAAGGGTAGCACAGCTTCCAAGACCTTGCTGAGACAACACAAGCCTAAGTGGCACAGAGTCCTTTCAGTGCCAGGATTTAATCCCACTTTGCACAAAAATTCAGTAACAAGCGCAGTGATCTCACCACAGGCTCCTTCCAGGGCCTAACGAAAAGCTCAGAGGCAGTAGGGGTCAATGGAAAGCTCCAGGTGGTTCACGCACTTTCCTTTTTTTTTTTCCTCCAAAGCTGTCAAAATAAATTGCCACCAACTCTCAAAAGGTCCCAGTGTTGGATACTACAGATAAGAACTGTTGTGCAATAATGGAAGTGGAGAAACAAGATAATGTATCTCAGAGAAGGACAGACACAGAGAGCATTATAAGTAAAATAAGCTAGAGCATCACTACATTCAGTCTCAAAAGGTCCCTCTTTTAATCATCTAGTGCATAGTCCAGACAAGGAATACATCACTTTTTACTGCTAACTGGCATGGGTAAATTCATTTTCTACAAGGAGCACCCATAAGACATAATGGAGCAAATGTCGGGAACAAAATAAGTACTGTGTAGTACAAATTTCAGAGACAACTATTTCCCAGCAATCATTTCAACAATTGCAAGGTTTTATTGCATTGAGTTAATAGTCCATTTTTTCTTACATAAACAGAGCCCTGCAAAACGCAAAAAGAAAAAAAAAATCATTGGGGAAAAGTAACAACCTAACTGGTTCTCAACCCAAAACTTAATTGGCAGATTAGCTTTCCTAAGGAGATTGTATTTGACACTAAAGTCCTTAGCATTTCCACTTAAAAAAATAAAATTCATACTGCAGAATAGAAGTTGAAGTAATTTACCCTATTTACTAAATTAGTGGGTTTGCTAAAATTTCCTCCATTAGCCTAAGTGACATCACTGTCACACTCATTTGCCAAAGGACGAAAAAAATAATTTGGCAATAAGGAACACTGGAGATTGCTTCTAACATGAGATGTAGCTTCCTTATAGCAATGGACCACTTCACAGGTATCACACCAAACCTCATTATACTCACAGGTTGGCATACAGTATTCCTTGCACATTTATTTTGGCAATCTCTTCCAAAACTAACTGGAGCTAATGGGCTTCAAAATCAAGTTCTAAAATGGGGATGGGTCCTAAATTGAGCAGCCCAAACACATGTTATTCAAACCAAACACGCTGTGGGAAAGAAATCCGTCAATGTACTTAAGAGCTCTTTACCACTGAGCTATCATCACAACAGGAATAATTCCAGCTCTGAAACATGGAGGAACATTTTTGAGTAATCTGTGTGCCTGCTGGATTTCAAGGATAAATTAGTGCACTATTTTTGCACTAGCTCTGCCATCCATCTTCACTGTAAGTTACTCAGCAGGCAAGAATCAGAGGTACAAACACTAAGGTATTGCCCTCCCCCTAATACACATGTCTGTTTGCAATCATGTTCCCATTAGCAGGAGAAAGTGAGGCTGTAATTGTGTGCAAACTGTATGGTGCTATAAATCAGTGCAAGCATATTTTAACATTCTTAAGGAACCCCTCTTTTATACAAACTTACTTTGAAGAAGGGATTTTCTCAAAGAAGGAGAGCAGAATCCTCTCTTTGCAACAGGATGGATGCCGATTACAAAAATCCACAAGCCCTATGTATCTAAAACAAGTATTCTGAGAACATCCTACACCTGCCCTATTGAGGGTCAGATTTAAGACTGGGATCCATTTGCATTTACACAGTTACAGTCAGCATGCAAGTCCCCCAGCTGCAATAAGTAGAGCTACAGAAATATGGAGAGAAGGCAGAGACTACAGACCTTCTTCAAGTCCTGAATGCTGAACAACAGGCTCTAAGGATTTGCAAATTTATTGAGGAGATTAAAGGCGCATACAGACATTTAAAGGGATTTTCAAAAGCACCTAAGCAAGCTAAAAGCTTTGAAAATTTTACTAAGCATCTGTTCACATCTTTAGAAACTTAAATACATTTGAAATCCAACCCCAAGAGCATATTAAAGGCAAATTTAATCTGGGGAACTTAACAAGCACACTAGACTTCATAGTCTCCAAAAACTATGTTTATTCACACTTGTCTTAGTTGAGGAGAGCTTTTTAGAAGTGTCTCTTTTAGACTGCCTGGCATGAGAAAACAGAAGATTTTTCATGTGAATCAGTGATGAATCTAAGAACGAGAAAAGATAGGTCAGTCTAGGGGACAGCACGCTTTCTTACCGGGGTTCAGAAGAAATGCACTGAAGCAATGTGACCTGGACAGTCATTTTCCCCCTCAGAGCCACAGGCTTCCAAAAAAATTTTCAGGCTACTGAGTTTACATGCTTTTTGGGTCAGAGATTTCTCTTACTATAATACCCATACAGGGGCTAGTCCATAGCCATCACAACCTCTAGCAATGCCTGTCCCATAACTCAGACATGTACAGCCTGATTTCCCAACAGTAGCCCCTAAACCTCCCCAGCTACAGAACGATTTTCTGATGGGAATTTGGTTAACCACATAATTAGAACAAGCTGAGTTTTTCTATGTATGTCTGTATGTATAATACCAATGTTCACATGAAAGGGTCCTTAAATACCTAAAACATATGTAAACATGTTTTAATGTGCCTGCCTTTATATAATGTATATATGAATCTATATATGCATATATATATATACACATATATATATATACACAGACAAATGCAAGCAGCAGACTCTTGGGTATGTAACTGGCATTTTATAAAGGTCACCTTTTTATGCAGAAAGAAAGACTGCTGAAGGTTAATTAAATTAAATTCTACATTTATCCAAACTCTCCAAAGCAAGGACTTTAATAACATGCTTAAATAAAGCCAGCAGTTTTAAAATATCTTTGAGGACATGATGATCAGATAAGTCTTGGAGTAAGACAGAGAAAACCAACTGCATTGTACATGTTTTGTTTCTCAGTTCTCTTAGAGAAGTTTACAGGGGAGTGAGGGAAGGGATTTAGTTGCTGTGTTGGTGGTTTTTAATCGAAAAAAATAAAATGTTGGGAGTAGTTTACAGCTTCTGAGCTTCTGCAGTTCCCATTCCAAAACTTATGTGTAACAATAACCATTTGCAATTTAGCCTATACAGGCCTTCAGATGACAATGACATCCTTCAGTCAGGACCTCTGTGCTGATGCTTGTTAGCACAAAACTCAGCAGAAGAAATCCTGTAGTAACGAAACAGCCCAAATCCTGTCAAAGGCCAAAGTAATTTCAACTATTACATTTCTGGCTGCTTGCTGCGAGCATGCAACAAAATATAAGCAGGGTAAAGCATATGAGGGCTTATCTCTCTCTCTCTCAAATTCAACACAGTGCATAACATATGGATCCCAACTGGATTAGGGTACGCTACCCCACACATGCCTATTAGGCCCCAGGGCGGTTGTGCCCTCTGGACAGGAAAGAAGCCCTGTGATGGCATCTGCTTCCACCACAAGGCAGGCAGTATGAGGATCAGCTCTCCTGGTAGTAAGGGCACGGGGTTACTTGGTTCCCAGAAAAGGTCAGAAGACATTGCCACTTCCTGCATGTCCCATAAATTACACACTACAAGTTAATACTAGACAGCTCTAATTTATAATTTTTATTTAAACTTTGTTACACAGCAGTAATTCTCATATATTTGCTGTTGCCACATCTGCAAACTGACACAAGGAGACAGTGCCCTGCACTGACATCAGGACAAAAAGAGAATCTACAAATGTGGCTTTCCAACCTTGCAGTTTAAACATGTTGTTCACAGACACAGAACAAAAGGAAGGTAACAGCCCTGTGCAAAGGACAACTGTCACAGCAGAGAACTCATGATTCTGCAGGAAATAATGTTTTTAAAAGTTCTTTGTTCTGGACAAACCTGACAGATAACCTACAAAAAGAAGAGTGAAGCAACAGGCAGCCACCTGCTTCAGGTATCTCTCCAACCATAATGTCATGTCAACTTGTAGAGATGCAATGGCCAAGATAGGTAGTGAGGCTGGAGAACAACATTCACTTCTTCAGAATTCCATATGCATAAGATACATCAGGGTCTGGTTTCATAACAAACTTCAGAGGAGTCAGGGGGAACAGTCACATACTTTTACCACCTAGAAAAACCTTGTTAACAAATTGTGTTCTCAAATACCCAGCTGTTCTCATATAATAAACATACACAAAAAGCCCATCAGGGTCTATGCTCTGTACATAGGGCTCAGAACATTCAAATTGTTACAGCAGCACTGTTAAAAATAGACTACTTATAAATAATGATTCCCTACCACAGATTTCATTAGCAGTCAACATACTAGTAGAATCAGTATCTACTGTCCAGATCAATTAAAGCAATTAAAAACTTGTAGTTCTGCAAAGAGGAACTACATAATCTCTCAGAGGTATAGCATCATCCTAGTGCATGAATTATTGGGGGGGTACTAACTTCACTAGGAATCTCACAATTTACATTAAAATGGCAGCAGGGGAAGTCTCTCATTTCCCATGGTGCTGAAGACACTTCCATCCTCCCACTAGCTCTCCTCATTTAATTAGATCCTCAGCATGGTGAAGGAATTCAATGTAATTCATTGAATGGTATGTAGCCAGGACACCAACATCTGCTCCTATTCCCAACAGGACACAACAGTCACTTCCAAAATTTGCTTGCTAGGACCTGCCCTTCCTCAAATGCTGCAACAGGAGGGGAATCAGCAATAATCTGCATAGGTCCCAACATACCACATGTACACATAAATCTTCATGAATCCCTTGTGATTTGCAGGGAGTGGAAGAAGATGATTCATCATGTGCTAGTTGATCATGTCAGGTAGAGAAAGTGGAACAGGAAACAGACAGGTAGTCTCTGTGCTCTGCCCAGCTCAGAATCTACTTCAACTATGGGTCAGTATGGCTGACCAAACTACAGAACTTATCCTGAAAGTATAAATATTTCCCATGTCTTAAAAAGGTGGAAATACAGTCTCCTTTAACCAGAGACTGCATTAGTTTATTAGATAGGGCTGTGTTTCGTATAAATTTCTAAAGGTTTTCTTTTATATAATAAAAATCAAGAGTATTTGTGAAGAAATAAAAATCCTCCCCTGGTATTTTCTAACACATACGTATCAGTAATAAAATACAATAGATACACTCATATGTTTACATTTGTATTACCTTTCACATCCCTGTGTACACATTTGTCAGTCACCTTACTTACCTAGAAAAGTTAACCTCAGACTTTTCTCTCTTAAAGAAAATTATCTTGAAGGATCCTTGTCAGAAGCTAAAGATGAGAATTCTTGTTATTCCCCTTGTGCTTGTCCTCTTGGAAACTCTCTTCAGAGAAGTACAGAAACAGCATAATCTCTCCAAGCTTCAGGCAAACAATGTTTACACCAAAATAAGGTGGTGAAAAAACACCTGATTAACTCAAAGCTTTTGATGTATTTAGGTAAAATTTGCCAAGCTTTGTTGGCTAGAAAACAATCCCTGGACAACAGACCCTCCCTCCCTCCCTCTCCCTGTTGTGCCTTGTTGTTTGATTCTCAAGTGCATAAAAGAATGGGTTCGAGCTGATGCTTTTCCCACAGCCAGGAGACTCATAACATCTAGGTCAAATCCTTGCCATATCAACACAAAGCAGGGATATGAGCCACAATTTAGGAGAGTACATTAGTAACTGAGCAGTTTGGAGCAAGGCTCACAATTGGTCCCAGAGAAATTGTGCTATTTGGCATAAACAACTCCATACTTGGCGGCCAGAGGAAAGGAGAGAAAGGACAACATGAACTCATGGTCAGTCACCAGGACATTCATTTGCAAGGTAAGAATCCACACTGCAATCTTTGCCATAGATGACCACTCTAATGTGGAGCCAGATGTCATTTATGCAGCTCTAGTCATGCTTCCATTAGAATTTAAATTGAATTTGCAGTGCCAGATCCTCACACATTAAAAAAAAAAAAAAAAAAAAAAAGAAGCACCTTCATTTGAGCCAACAGAGCAATATAAACACTTAA
This sequence comes from Neopelma chrysocephalum, assembly GCF_003984885.1. Taxonomy (NCBI): domain Eukaryota; kingdom Metazoa; phylum Chordata; class Aves; order Passeriformes; family Pipridae; genus Neopelma; species Neopelma chrysocephalum. The sequence goes on from NW_020897693.1 coordinate 10,502,805, forward strand.
CAAAAAATTGCAGTTATCTGTGTGGCTAAACCAAGCCTGTCTGTCTTCTCTGGAGCTCTGGGTGTTTACATCACTTCAGCAACTGGCCCCTCATTTTCATCTCGGGTCAAGAAAAAAATCTCTTAAATATGTCAGCTGGAATTAAGCCACATTAGTCTTAGACACAGAAGAGAAAACAATATGATCCCTGATGTTTACTATTTATCTACATGACCTAAGATATTTATAATATACACTCCTATCCTTCTACTCCTTATTGGGAATGCTAATATTACTCCTCTGAGAGCCCTGCTTCACTAGTAGCAAATGCTTCCCAATGAGTTGCAAGCAGACAATTTGATTTTAGAGGGATTGCCAACCACTGGCATGTGGCATAAGATCAATTTGCTTGTTTGTTGTTAATAAAACACATGCAGAGGAAAAAGGGAACAAACTGCACCAAGTTGCATGTTAAATTATATCACTTAACATGTTAGTGGGTGCTCAAATACTATACTGACAAGGAACAAATACCAAACAATAATGCAACTGCTTTAAATGTACAACTAGAGGGGAAATCCCAGAAACAGGAACTTCAGTAGAGCTACAATTTCATCCAAAAATCTTCATTTTCTTCAAATACATGTGTCCTTACTATAAAAAGCAACCTTTTCTCCTTTATTACATATTCAAGACATCAATACAACTCAGTATCTAGCACAGTACTCCAATTAAGCTCCAAATCAGTAAAACTTATTTAATTCTCCCTTTAAACACACACATTTAATCACTCTTCTTTCTATACACAAATGAAATCAATTCTTATAGTGTTTTAGAGAGCTAGTTGCTTTTTTGTGGTATGGGGTTTTTTGGTGGTTTTTTTTTAGTGGTTTTTTTTTAATGCAATTATAAGAGTAATACTATTACTGGAAAAGCAAGTCTCATTGTGAAGTGCAGAAAAACTATGAAATAATAACAGAGAATGTTACATGGCCAAACTTGTTTTATTTGTCTGAAGAGAGAAAAATACAGATGTAAACAACAGAATAGCTCTAAAAAGCTTTTCAAATACCAAAAAGGTAGCCTTTAAGGACCAATGAGTTCAAACTCTCTAAAAGGTAAGAGTCATTGGGGGCAGGCTCTCAATACACTGCCTTTAATTTTAACAGTATCTTGTTAAGCTTATAGCCTGACATTGTGCCTTCTATAGTATGGTTTTCAAACTTTTAATTTCTACCTCAAGTTTAACTATGAAACAGCACCTGATATTTCACAATGCTACTCATGAAGTTATTTTTTAAAAATCTAACTACAACTTTTCATGGTTTCATTAATATTCTCATCTGGTTAATAACAAAAGACAGAAAACTAATAAAGCATGCATCTTGTTCTCAAAAAAACAATAATTAAGAAAATATACTACACAGATACCTACTTCATCTTCTCAATTCCATCCTTTTCAGATAATAGATTATAATAATAGCATTGACACACATCAGAGTGTTCAGTGCTGAGCCTTCACTAGCAATGAAAGAGATGCATGTGGTCAATGGATGGGGAGGAAGAAAATTTTCTAGTATTGTGTACTTTAATGTATGTTCTAGACTATAAGTCTTTGAAAGCCTAATATTGTTCTTAAGAAGAAGGGTTGCTCATATGGTGAATAATAACTGGAGGGAAGGGAGGAAATAACCCCAAAAAAGCCTCACCCAGCACAATCACATATTCCTCCTCCCACCTATCTTTCTCATACTAAAGAGAAAAAAAAAAATCTACTTGGTAGTACCACAAGCCACATGTGGAAGTTTTCTAAGTGTACTCAAAATACCAAGTGATCGGCTACCTGAAAAAGCCATCTGTCAAAGCAGCTTCCACAAAGTTAAATGAGCAGGAATCTGTTATTCTAAGTTCTGCTCATGGCTCAGCCATCGACTCACCTTGACCCTGGGAAAATCACCTAAAACAAATGAGCAAAACACTCTGCAACAGCTCACAGCACAGCTTGTGGAAGCCCAGGAAGAATCAATTTTCAGAAATTCATATGGCCAAAGGCACTTAGGAAACTAGGCCAAAAGAAAGCACAGCAGCAGCACCATCATGTGCGCTAATTCTGATTGCAGAAAGAGGACAAGTCCATTAAGAAAGAGTTTCAGCTCTTTTATGTCATCACCTTCCATGTGCCTCCAGATGTCAGTTTACTTCCATTATGTAAAAAGATACCAAAAGCATGAAGGGTCAGAGCCCTCTTGCCTGATCGACATACAAATTAATTCATGCCTCTGATATACGCTTTGTCCTTGCATCCTCTCCCTAACAGTCTGGTCCTTCCAAAAAAGAACAAGCATAAACTCAAGTTCTACTTTAAACAGTGGGGAACCTCTTAAATAAATTACTTCGTACTTCCAGACCCAAGTTCACAGGCATTGCTTAGTGACCAACACTACTGGGAACAGACACAGAGGAGCCTCACCACCTTCAGAAGGATACACTTCCAGAACACCAGAGAGGTGAGCACAGGCAGCTGAGTGTAATCTCTTGCCCAAGAGGGGAGAAGACACCCCAGGCAAGTGACTGGGTGTCTCGCAGTCTGTGCCATAACCACTCTGCCTCAGAAAGCTATCAGGAACTCAGCCATGCAGCGGCTCGTTGGTAAACCCCATTTGCTTGCCTGCCTTCCTTCCTTCCTATGGGCCAAATGGGCAACAAGTCGTTTTGCCCCAACATCAGCTCCTACTTTCCATAATCACCGCAATTCAAGGCCACCACGGGACAAAGAGCATCACTGTACACAAAGAGAACCGAGTGCTACCAAAGGAGCTCTGCCACCCCTTTTGTACTGAGGGGTGGAAGGGAATGAAAACCAGCAGGAGTCATGTATGAGGGAAGCAGGGAAATCCCACAAGTGAAATGAATCTACTCTCCAGTACCTTCCCTGTAAAAAGTCACACAAGGCTGGAAGTGACGTGATCTGCAGCAGCACTCGCCAAGCCCTCAGTTACCTGTGACTATGTTCTGCAGGCCTGGGCAGCTCAGGCAGCAGGAGCAGTCACAGACCCTCTCTCTCTGAAGGCTTTCCGCGCTGCACAGCTGCAGCATTGGCAGGGAAAAGCAGGTCACATGCAGCTGATCACCCTCAGAGAATACAGAAGCTATGAACTGACTGGGAATCACCCAGACCCCCTTTCTGTCCTCCCCTCCCCAGTTCAACACCACAACTGCATTTATAGCCTTCTCCTACCTACTCTCACTCATAGATAATTGCAACTTAAGTTCTCAATGAAGGCTCAGCAGCCAGAGCAAATCAAATGCATGTCCAAGTTTGCTGCCCTTTACACTCTCAAGAAAATATGGTCTTGTCAGCACTCTCCACAGTTCTATGGAGAGTCATGCGTCGTACAAATGACCAGCACATAGCTATTTCTACATACACTGTGTGTTGGCCTTCAGTATGTTACATTGTATACATCTCTAAGTGTGTGTACAAAATCTCTGTGCCGACAAGTGCCCTCTACTTCTCTCAGTCAGGGTCTTCTACTCAAAGGAAAACATACTGAGGTAGCATTCACTCCTCCCCTTTTATCTGTTCTTCAGTTCTACAATCTTTTACCTCCTTTTACTTCTTAGAGGAGAAGGTAGGGTACTTACAGCCTCTACACAAAAATGCATAACTCTGAAAGCAAGCCTCAAAATTACAAGGAGAGATAAATGCTGCACCCTCTGGGGAGGTCAAAAACTTTAGAGCTGCCTTGTTTGTCTCACTTTCACAAGTTGCATGTGAAGTTTATTTCACAAGCAGACCTTGGTAGATCACTGCCTCACTCCTCTCCTCCTGTTAGACCTCTACTCTGAGTTGCTGCACCTGTAAATTGGGAACAACAAATGGTAAGACAAAGTTATCAGACAATGTAGCACCCCACTGGAATCCTGCATGACAAAACTGAAAAGCTGGGGTCAACGGTTTTGAAATTTCCACCTTAGTAAATTTACTCTCAACAGAAAAGGTCTGTTCCCATTGTGGTTTCATCCAAACACCAGTCAGTGTGTTGAAGCCATCAAGCTGCCCAAACAGATTCAACAGGTCTGTAATGAGCCAGTACATTTCTGTGCAACTACAGAACACTGATGGCTGAACCAAACTGAGGTACAGGGTACAGCCTCTTCAGAAAGGCAGGTAAGTATCAGGGAAACCTGCCAGCTGCATTGTCCATTGATGGTATTGCAGGTGGCACCTGATGGCAACAGAGGAAAGAGCCCGGGGGATTTACTGGGTGTTACAGCTACAGATAAGACAGACTCAAGGACAGGGCTCTAGTTCTGAAAAGAGTTTAACGCTATTAAATAGATGCTCATCATCACTAAACTGAATGAGACATCTGAGAGAGTGACCAGCAGCTTTTTAAGCAAAGGTAAGAGATAAATTTTACAATAGCTATTATACAGATCCTACTTCAATTTAGCATCCACAAGGTATATGAACTCTGTTCCTCTGCTATTTGTACCGCCCTGTTGCTAATGGTAAACATAGCAGATAAACAACAGTTCATGATCCTTCCCTCGCAAAAAAAAAAAAATTAAAAAAAAAAATCTATCTTCCTTCTATGTACTTGGAAAAAAAAAAAAAAAGAGTAAGCTCCAAGAAGCGATACTCTGTTCTGCTGTTTTCTTTAGGCTTACTACATATTAAACATACAGATTAAATCTGTCTTTACAAAGGCCTTAGAAATAGCTGCATTCCTTAAAAGTCTGTTGCATGGAAAACTTTCTCCTCTCCCCACTTCTGTGAATGGCATCTTGTGGTGATATAACACATTTATTCTTAACTTTAATGGACAGCCACACCAACTTGTTCCAGCTGAAAATACATTACCTAACACAGTACAGTGAAGAAGCCTGAAAAATGACATCTGCAGGAACAAAGCATAGAAAAAGCCTGCCTTTGTACAGAACAAGCTCCTCAGGGCTGAATAGGTAAGAGTGATGCACTGTTCACACACTTTTATATCAGGGGAAATTGACGGCATTTGGTTGACCTGGAGTACCAGTCAGTCAAAAGTCAGGAGAGAAAAAGCAGAGGGAGAGGAGGAGAAATGAAGCTTGAGCTGTAGCAGTCATTTGCAGGGAGAATTAAGGCTGAGAAGATGGTCTGATCTTTTGGGGACGCCTGCCACAAGCTGGTTTGGGGCAGTGCAGTGGGCCATCTTCTGGTGCATGACACAGAAATCTTTCTTTCTTAAAGGGAGAGGCAGCAGCTCATAGGCAAAGCATCAACATGTGCACAGGTGTGCAAGCAAAACAGAACAGGACTGGCCCCCGGGTCAGATCTGGCCCAATTGATAACACAGGGGAACCTCTGAATTACATCTCTAGTCATGCTTATGTTTTTTAATGCTGTTTCTGTCTCTGATTACAATATTAATTTTTAAAGATGTATGTATTAATACCTGCCAAATTACAACTCAGTCTTGAAGATAACCTTCCAGAGAGGAAAGACTGTTGTTATATCTCTGCTGCATTATCTGGAGTTGTGTGCTTCATTATGAACCCCTGTCACATACACCATGACTACACATTCAAGGTTGAAACGTGCAGAAAGAAGAGACAACAAATCACAAGAATAAAAGAAAAAGCTGTTAAGTATCTGCTCAGTGTGCTTCCCCTTGTCCTCCCTCACCATGATAGTTTGTTGCTTTTGAACAATTTATGAAGACCTGCAACACCCCTACTACACAGGCAGCTGAATACCATGGCAGTAAGTCAGATACCAGAGGCTGAAATCCACTGAAATCTAATGACTGATCACCGCCAACTCCAGTAAGCCTTGATCAAGCCCAACCTCCAAGTCTCATTAAACTGATCTTTATATAAAAATCAATAGCCCTTTTGCCTCCTCCTTCAGCTGGGAGGGAAACAACAGAAGCACTTCTACAATCAGAATTACATCTTATATGTAATAAAGAGTAAAGAGCTCCACAATGAAATTAATCAAAGTGAAGGAGTTATAATAGGCTTAAAAATGAGAGCACATTAATAACCGCTCCCTTGTGGTAAACAGAGCTGGTAATCAAGCACAGGTCCAGCAGAACCTATCCATCGCTGAAGCAGAATTAGCTCTGTAGAGACATGAATGAGCAAGTGATTGGCCTGGACAGTCACAGGCAAGGGTGGAAAGGGAGGAAATTCAATTCATCCATCAAAAAAATCTCACGGGAAGAAAAAGACACCCTTCTCTTAGAAAAGAGATCACATTTGTTGGTCATTTCAGAGCAAAGATCAGGTTTCTCTGTCCACCATCAAGACATTTTGTACTGACAGCACCTACCATGGCAAGGATGATATAATGGTCCCCAAAAGCAATCTCTTCTCACTATGACTCCAGGTCTAGCATAGGATCCCAGTCTCTAGCTGGAATGACTCTATGATTCTTCAGAGAAACCCATTTGTGAAGACCAGTTGATAGGTGTCCAGTTTTCCTCTTCTGTTCTGTGACAATAACATATTCTGACAGTTCTTTGCTGCCTTTGTCTTGGGTCCAGTAATTTGCCCAGAGAAAACACACTCTCCTACTGATCTTTCTTTTGTCAGCTTAGTAGCCTACGATATCCTGATGCTCTTTGAAATTTAACAGAAAAAGCAAAACAAATGAATTTTCATCTCTATTCTAAGTTATAATTTGTCAGTGAAATGTTTTCAGAATCTTCGAGCTAAAGTACTGAAGTGGGAAAGAAGAAAACAAACCAGGACTGGCTATATACAGCTTTTCACTAGATGTTCTGGTTATACAGGAACATGCAAAACCTTCCCCTTTCTCCATCATCCTACAGGCATTCAAAATATGAACTCAAAATCCTGACTGTACTTACCTTAAGAAGCCCCTTGGAGATAGCTGCCTTCCTTTCACAGACAGATAAGAGGTCTGATAGACAAGCTGGTTTATCAAAGTCAATCAGCAAGTCTGCAGCTCAGCATTGAACTGCATGAGATTGACTATTGCTTTTATGCATCTACCAGTTTTAGCATTTTAAAATTCATTTGAGGGAAAAAAAAAGTGGGATGAGAAGAAAGAAAAGCCATACCATTATGGAAGAAAAAAAGTCCACACAGAGAGGCTAAAAAAACCCACTGCATTGGCTGGAGTCTTTACAGCAGGGCCTTTTGTGCACTCTTTAACCAGCTCCAGGACATAAGACTTGAAATGACAATATACCCACACTGACAAAAAATAGTAGAATGGCTAGACAAGAACTCCCTCACAATGGCTGACCTTCCATATGAATGACAGACTACCAGGAGGAATGGTAGCTGGAACCCCAAAGGTCTGTAAACTGGGACAACAGTGGAATTACTCAGTGAATTCAGGGGAAAAAAAAAAAATCACACTCCAAACCCCAAAGAGTTAACTCCCAGCTCCAAAACCTTTGACTTTACATACACAGTCTCCTATTTCAAAAAGTCCTTTTTTCATTTAAGATATGTTCCCTCTATTTTTTCTGCAAGTTTTGTTGCATCATGCTGACAAAATCCACTCTTCCTCACCATTACTGCACTAAGCAGTTAGCTGTCCAAGCAAACACACTGAAATTCTTCCAAGCACGTTGTGAAGTCTTTGCAAATAGACCCTGCTTGTCGAACAGGAGAAGCAGGTTCTGAAGCTGGGTCTTCTACACACAATTACCATCACACTCCACTAAATACATGTAAGCTACTGGCAGGAGAACCCCACAAACTGAGCATCACGCTTCAAAGTAAAATATCTCTGGTTGCAAACGCTGCACAACCTCAAGGTACACCCTCTGTAACAAAGTCAGTTGTTGCTCTAAGGACTACGCTTGGGATTCAAATCATGCAAACATCTCTATCCAACTTGAGCCACTGAACTGTTGGATGCAGTCAGTCTCAGAGGGACATCTCGGTTCCTTGTCCAGCCAAAGAAAAGAAACAGTAACTCCAATACAGCTGCTTAAGGAAAATTCCCTGTTTGACCATTCTGGAGCCACTCTGGCAGTTGCACTCCCACCACTCCAGACTTTCAGTGCTGGGACTGAAGCCCCTTCACACCTGGCAGCTCCAGTGACCCAATGGGTGCCCCATTTGACTCCCTACACGGCAGACTATTGTGCCCATATACTGTAAGGGTGTCTTCCTGCTGAGTCCTTGGCTCCTGCTGTGTCCCTGATTGTCTGATCACCTGGACAGTGCCAAAGGTCCCATGCTCTTCGTGATGCAAAGGGTCCACACCAGGTCATGGCCCCTTCCCTGGGGCTCCCATCATTTGCCCCCACCCAGGGCGCAACCTGCAGCTCACACTGCACTGCACGCCCAGCTACTGGCACTAAATGTATTCCTCAACATAGCCCATCTTGAGGAAAGCCCTATTTGAGGTGGGATCAATCTCCCTTTGGTTTCCCCTGTCACCTGCAGAAAGAAGGCCTAAACTACTAGTTAGATGTTTAATTCTTAGACAGCTTTAGTTACACAGAATTAACGTAAGCTGAAGCTTTTACACTTTCTTGACGAGAAAAAAAAAATTGCTCCACAGCTATGGCAATCCCTGTTAAGTCAAGCATTTCCTTTGCAAGAACAGCAACTTCTTGATTTGAAAAAAAAAATAATCCCGGATAATAGGCAAAATACAGTTTTAGGCTCTAAACAGAAAATTATTTTGGTCTCAATAACCCTCCTCCCCCTAATGCAGTTTTCAGACTTAGAGCCAGGACATTAAAAAAAGGTCTGAGGCAATTCTAAATACAATGTAAAGCATGGAGTTTCCTTGATCTTCATTGATTTTACTTATTACCTGAATTGCCTTATTTGCCTGATTCCCATAATGAAGGTTTTCAAAACACCACTTTGTTCTTAAGTGATAAAAAAAAGCAATGACTATAAACAAAATCCTCAAGTGTTGTTTCACCTACTGACTAAGATTAGATGCCAATTTAGATCACAGAAAGCTGTAACACTTCAATTTCTGTGTACTATGATATTTTTCTAGGTTGCAAAGATTACCTACATAATTCTCTCTTTATTTTTTAAAGCATAAAACTATCTTCTGTCGTATTTATGTGATGCCTTGAACAAAGCTTTTCTCAACTAAGCTACTGGAGCTTGTTCACACTACACTTTGTCTTGCTTCTGTCATTTTTATGTTGCCCTTTCAGCACAGCTGAGAAAATCATACAGTGTCCCAATTCAAATGCATGACTGTGATCCCTGAAGAAGGGTTTCCACAAAACAGGGTCAAACAGAACAGAAAGCACATGAGAATTATACTGCTGCCTTGTTTCTGCACACAGGACAGGAAAATAAAGGCAAATAAATTTATCCAAGAAAAAATATCTCCAGGTAATTGTCAGTTTGAAGACATTATCATATTTTATGACAGTACTGGCTTCAGGTCTCAAAAAGAAGTAAAAGACTCTTTGAACAAGATACAGGGAAAAGAGTATCTTTGACAAGAAATCAGCACAGGAATGTGCCTGTAGTGCTAACATACAGTGGCCATGCAGATATAGCATTTTTATAGATCAAGTTTTTTAAATGAAAACAGTACTTCTAAAGCTCAGTCTTTCATGGCTAGAAATAAACGTTCTCTATCGGGAAACCCTTATAGAAATGAATTAAAAAATCAGAAGCCCGGATTGGGGAGAATAGCTTTGCTATGGGAGGGAGAAGGAGGGGGAAAGAGGAAAAAGCCATAGTCTTTTAACATCTTTCCTGCTCTCCAAAAAACTATGTAACTACAGTTGACTTTCGGGTAAGCATGTAAACTTTACACAAAAATAGGGACCAAGAAACTCGTATGTAAGGCATGAACTCTCTGACACCAGCACCCCTTTGCAATATCAACAAACTTTCTTCCGTTGGCAGCACTTGCCACTGCAAGTCCCAGACCCTTGCTATAATCTACTCTGTAGGCATTATGGAGAGACCTTTCCCCCCGAGATACACAGTTGATACAAAAAAGAATCATTTACCTCCCTTGCCTACAAGGCCTCATGATTGCTTATACAGCACTGCCAGCATCTTCAGAAGGATGCTGTAACAGCATTCAGATGCTCTCCAGATAGCCACAGAGAATCAATGCTTATGCCCTGAGGAAAGTCAGTGACAAGTAAATTCCTAAATCCCAAAGTTTTGTAAAAATCCTGTCCGTAAAAATCAATCAAGAAATTGTATTGTATTAGTTCATGGATTCAAGCTTTCTTTGAGCAGCAAATAGCACAGGGAAGGCAGGAGCTTGCCAGCTACACTGAGGTGAGTTTTCCTGGCAGAGATGTCTTGCCTCAATCTTAAAAAAAAAAAAAAAAAAAATCTACTTTTTTTTGCATTTGCTGGAGCCACAAGGTGCTCTAGCTGTATTTAGAGAGTAGTTGGGGGCTGTGGAGCAAAAATGCTTTTGGCTTAGGTGCTTAAACATAGCAGTGCTCTAGAGAAATACTGTGGCGAACGTCAAACATCATCTGCTGGCACAGACACTTTCTCTTCTCTGCTGCATCGCTTCTGACACTGCCTATATCACTGTCGTACCCAAGTGCCTCCCAGCAGTGCACTAAGTGCTGCAGCTCATATCTGATGCTCAGTTTATTCTCTCTCCTCCCTGAGGGAGAATCATATGCACAGCAGTATGCATTGTTTTGAGAGTACAGCTTTTAAACAGGAGCAAACAGCTTCTACAGGAAGCTGAAAGCATGTGTTCTGAATGAAAGGTGCTAAGATATATTATGCTTAATGAAAGTTCACAGACTAGGACCAATAACCTCCTCTCCCTTCCATTAACAGTCTCTTCTGCAAAGAATGGCTTTATCTGTTTGGAACAATGTTCTACTGAACCAAAAGCCAACTCATGGAACCATTTAGACTGGAAAAGACCTCTAAGATCATCAAGCCCAACCATTAACCCAGCACTGCCATGTCTACATATGGCAGTGCCTCCTGGGATGGTGATTCAAGCACTTCCCTGGGCATCAACCACTCAAACACTGTCCTACAATCAAAGTTTTTACAACACATACTGGTGATGAAATACACCATGACTGCACAACCAAATCATTCACTGATGCTTTCATGTCACCTGCACCAAAAGCTTATATTCTCCTTGAACTAGAACAATGCCTTCCAGTTCCTTAGCAATACTCCTCACGCTGATTTGGCTTCCTCAGCTGTGCACATCTTTATCATTACATCCTGTTCCTGAAACGGGCCTGCTTAGAATATTTAATAAAATCTGAATGAAATTGCCTGAATAGTAATGTTATTAGGAAAATGCCATATGTCATGGGAATGATACAGTAAAGTTTTCTTAATAGTTTGTGTGCTTGATGGACAGAAAGCACTTCCTCCTAATAAATGAGCAAAACCAGATTAAACAATTCCAATAACACTGGAACAAAGAATTAGATTTTCCAATGCAGAACTTTTGCATTGGAAAAGAATTGTCTCCAGAGGTGGCTCAGGGTTTTGTTATTGTGTTTTGACAAGTCATCAAAATCTACAGCCCGTAATAATAAAAATTCTTGTTCACAGACCAGAATTTTTTCTGTACTGAGAAATAGAAAAAAAAAAAACCCAAGAACAATTAAAAAAAGAATTCTACAGAAATGGCATTAAAAACAAACCAATCAGTTCTGCTCAAAAAGAGCTCTCCTACAATTCCCCAGGGGACCTACAAACAGCAACCAATAAAAGAGTTCCGAACTCTCCACCTGTTGATGTAGCTTTCTTCTCCATAAAGAATTAGAGTCCACACTAGCAGCAGAAAATAAAAGTTACAAGAAAAGAGACAACAGCATCCCCGTAGCCTTAATACTATTTCAGATTTTCAACAATAAAAAGTCTTACAGGAGCCAGAAAGTCACATTTAAGTCCCATATGTAGGTCAGAGACAAACTGTTCTTTCTAAAATAAATTAGCAATTAAAATTTAGAGATTTGATATAACTTCACACAAAGAATTTTCCAAAGAAGCACATCTGCCATCTCTGCTGTGCTGGTGGACTGAGATGCTGTGAGTGCTAGAAGCACTGTCAGCACAGGAACCTAGAGATCCTGAAGGTCCAGAGCTCAGCCCCCAAGCTGTTAAGCCCAAAGTCACTGAACAAGTTCTGGTGACAAGCAGATGTTTTAAACTGTAGGGGTCCAGCATGAATAACCATTTGATTTCCACGGATAAAAAAACAAGTCCGAGGTACATAGCACGTTGCTGTTACCACAGTGGTCTTCTCTAGAATGAGCATCTCCAAGTCTTGGCTGAGGACTTTTCTCGAGGACTGAGGCAGGTGAAAGTGTCAGCCAACACAAATAGGGCAGTGAAAAGGATGAAGATATAAATATGCAAGGAAAAAAAGATTCTTCTTGGATTTTGATGAATGCACTATAAGAATGGGATCGAGGTAACTCAAAAACACTACAAGCAAACAGAATAATTCCCAGGGGAAATTTGTATCCTGAGTTAGAATTCTTCAACCTGTACTCACTTTGGGCTGTCTGACTGTCTATCTGTCCTATCTATCACAGAGCCAGGTTGATTTTAAGAAATGGTTAACACACATACATGTAATATCCCTATGTAAATAATAGAAATACTTTTCTTGTAAGAAATATTCCCAAACCTCTGCAAAACGCTACCGCAGAATTTACATATATCTTTTAGTTCTGATGGCATGACAATCCACTTTGAATTGGCTCCCATGGTAACCGCAACATTAACGTCCCCTGAGAGTCATCTCACACAAACACACGCACACGCAGAGGATTGGAAGGGATGTCTTTAGCTTTGCAGTTGAAGAGACAGAACACGAACTTGATTCAATGCAGGGAGTCTCCCTGCAACCATACCCTCCTTTCAGCTAACAGGGTTCAGAAACACACCCTTTCTTTCCCTTAGGAAAGGAATTCAGCTCTCAAGTCATCTCCAACACTAGAGCAAGCACTTCTCGTTAGGAACTGACCCTTGCTACCTTCTTCCCTCACACCTGATACAGCCTAACTGTATCACATGTACTTAAATCATTTCACTAGCAGCTTTTTGTTCCTCAGCAAGACTCAGCCTTGTAATTTTTCTGGTTGAGTTGGTGGAAGCCCAAGGAAGCCAAGAAACAAAGCTCTAAGTCAACTGGAGTTAGCTACTCCAGAGAGACACCGCCATGCAGTCAGCCCAGAGATGCAGACCAGGGAAAAGTCCCCTCTCCTCCTTCCTTTGCCATACAGATGGCTCCAATGCTCCTGAAAGCAAAGGCATCCTTTGCTCACCTGTATCTCATCCAATTCCCCTTTCCAAGGTCATGCCTTTCACCTCCCTCACTAATGATTTTCCTTAACTGGCCAGCCTAAGTTGCTGCAGGACACCACAATATCATGTTCCCACAGCATCCCACCCTGAATCAGGAATAAGGGAGTGAAATGCACCTCTCCTACTTCATCAACTTGAGGAGTGGTAATGCCTAGAGTGCAAGCAGTGAGGTATCACTTACTGTTCTACCACATCACTGTGCTGTTCACTGCCACACACAAAAACAAGTCCATGTCTTTCTCATTTCCACCTGCTAGCAACTGAATTTCATGCAGGACTTGGTCTAACTCAGAGGCTGCCCAGAAAGGGAGCTGATTTAAAAACAAAACAACACACCAAAGTTACATTGTCAGTATGTTTCTGACCTCTAGCTTGCTGTGGCGTACAAACTGTGAAAGGTATCACAGATTTTTAATGGGAAAATATCACTTTATGTAAGGTATATTTATCATCCTGTTCACGGAATACCCCTTAAAAATTTAGATAAACAGTCCTAGAAGAGGCACTTTCACAAGATCCCACTGACAGACATAACTCCATCAGCATCCCTCCTTTCCAGCCTGCTATAATATATTAGTATCAAAATCTGCAAACTCAGCCTCTAGCAAGATAGAAAGAGGCAGGAAAGTAGTGTGTGAGACCTATAGCAATGAGAAAGAAATGTTTTTCAGGAGAAAGACCAGAAAGTGATGGTTCACTCTTTGCCCCAAAAGAGTTTGTGCCTCTTGGCAAACAAAACCCTTTTGTTCATCTTCCAAACATATTTTGGCTGAGCTTTCAATTTCTAAAAAAGAGGCAGGAAATAGCAAATCAATTATAGTATCATGAAAGCGATAGTAAGCTAGAAGTTTATACAGCTTTTGTTTAAGGCTTTTGTTGAAAATAAGGGGGTTTTGGGTCAATTGTTTAGATTCTAAAGTTCTGCTTAACATTTCTAGAACTTCAATTACTTGTAGATAACAAGCAATGCACGCTATCCAATGAAAATTACTATGAACACTACTCTTCCTTTGGGAAGTATCTCCAAGTAAATGAGCCAGAGATACTTACGCAAGCAACAGGTATTTTTGATTCAGTTTCTCAGAAGTGAGAAAAGAAGATAATTTAAAATTCCTGCCCATTTGGCACAGCACACTGCTCCTTCTGCCTACCATTCTCTCCAAGACATGACATGGTAATTCACAAAGCAAATTCAAGTCCTAAACATATCTGCTATTTTACATCTGGTTCCTGTTATTTTAACCTAAGAAGCAAATTGGAAAAAAAAATTCCTATTACTGATGATTGCTTATACTTTCCTAAAATCCCCTTCTTTTGTTCTATCAGCCAGGTTATTTAGAGGATATTACCCTAATCCAACAAAGAACTTAAGAATATTTCCAGTGAAGGCAAAGGCTCTAATGGATCAAAATGCTTTATTTATTAGATTTTATCAGCTCAGGCTTCATATCCTAACTACTCCACCAAAATACCCTCGCAGATTCATTATTCTGCCTGTTAGCGATAAATCAGGCACAGAGCACGTACACTCCACATGGGAGTTCACTCCTACCTTCCTAGGGGCAACTTTTCATACATCAGCTATCAGATGATGATACTAGTACCAATTTCCTCTAGACTTTTACCACAGTTATTAACAGCTGGGTCAGCTGCCTGAAGAGCAAGCGGTCAGAGTGCACATCCAACATCCTGCCTGCCTTGAGGACAACCAGAAAACTAGCAGGACAACAGTTCCACAGAAAACAGCCAGTCAGCTGCTGCTCTTCATCCTCAGTACAGTCAGGATTGCCCAAAGCAGACCTACCATCAGATAACACTGGGCCAGGCTCTCCTCAGTTACACCAGGGCGCTCACCTACTCACTGCACCGGGTCGTGCTCTTTGCATGCAACTTTATATGAGCAGTTACAGGACAAGAGCTGCAAGCAAGCTAATGAGCTAAAATAAACACTGCTCAAGGAAATTCCTACTGCTTCATTTGTCATGTCTTGTATTGCTTGATAGAAGATCACATGAATTAGGAACCAATGTCATCAGCATTGTAACATTCAGGAATTCAAAAGAAATGCATAAGGCTGAAGGGTTGTTCCTAAATCCCTGCTCGCTTGCTGTGTTTGACACCAGCTGTCAGTACTTCCACAGAACTTGCTCTATTCTACTCTTGCTCCATCCCATACCAGTTACCCAGCTGGTAGCCCAGGAAACCTCACCTCAAACACAGGTGAGAGAAGGGGGGAGAGGAGAGATACTACAAACTCCCCCGGCACCTTCTTTCTCAAAGTCATATCGCAATGCCTCCACAGTAGCTTCGGCTTCTTGACCTCCTTTAAAAAGAAAAAAACAAGCATTATCTTTGCCTGCAGGTGTCAAGGAAATGAACGATCTCAAAGCTAAGAGAAGCAAGATGCACCCTCACTTGGAACTCCCTGTAGTCAATCCTATGGGACAGAGACCATAGCTAGCACTAGACAGCTGCTATTAACTACTGGAACCTGGATCCTTTTTACCACCTCTTCATGAGAGGCACATTGTACTCAGACATGGCTGTGACAAGTTCCAGACACCAATGAAGCCACCAGTGCTGTCCAAAGCAGAAACCCTTCCTTTCCTGCACCTCACTCCTGCTCCCAGAAACACCAACTCATGGCTGCTTATGTGTTCCTGACTGTTAAAATTAGCATCTTCCCCAGAACAGAAAAGGGTCTTGATAAAGAAACAGTCAGCAATTAGCAGGAGTGGGGAAATACATCTGCCCCATGGAAAAATCTTCTGAAGCCAAATGGCAAGTCCACAAGTCAGCAGCAACAGAGATATTCAAAGTTCTCAGGTTCCCCTAAATTTTCCTGTTACGAAGTTGTACAAACGATCTTGTTTTCTAAAAGAAAATAGAGCCCATAAAATTGAAGAAACATATTAGTGCAAAAAGATTTCAGTGGGTATCTTTGGACAACTGATACAGAACTCATGTACTGGTGGCAGAGTGACAAGTTACCAAAATACATCATTACTCTTCAGAAAGCAGGAATACAACACATATCCTCTTTATTCCATCTTGTTCATCTAAGCCTAAACAAGAACAGGTACTTTAGGTGAACAAGAACTTCAGATATTTTTCAAGCATTTCATAAAGTAATAGCAATAAAACATCTAGATAAGGAAACATTTTACATTAAATGGGGAAAAAACAAAACAAACCCAACCAACAGCCAGGACTTCCCAGTAAAAAGATTAATGTATTTAAGTAAGGAGGGTGGTGGGAGGAAGGTCAAGAAATGGGACGTCCCATACCACAAAGAAGAAAAACTATTGCATATTTAATGGAATACAAGATATTTATTTGAAAAGCTATCAGATTCTGAAAGCATAACCATCTTCCTTCCCTTCCCTCCCTTTGTAACCATTCTCCTCTGTGATGCAAGGGGGAATGTGGGGGAGGGCAGACTACCACACCCCACTGCCTCCTAGGAAAGCTGCATTTCCTTTTCCAGGGGACCTGTATCCTGTATTCCAATTCTACAGTAACATGGCCTGCAGTTTATTAGGCTCTTCTTGTTCCAAAACATCAAAACCAAAACCATAATCCCACACTTTGCCAAAGCAAAGAATAATAAAGATTTCCATCTTAAAGTCTTAAAAGTACTCCTGTGCGTCCCATGAAGCTTGCAAGGGAGCAGACCTGTTTAGCAATCATGAATCCTGCAATTCCTGAACTGACTGGCCTCACTGATCTGGTCCCAGCATTGGAGTGCACGTGTTTTCTGCTGTTCCAATGCCATATAAGCCAGCAGTCTGGAAGAAAGGAAAGTGGTGGTTGACATCCGTGACAATCAGAGAACATTCTTTATCACAAGGAAAGAAAGAGAACTTCATTCAAGGCAGGGCAAGAGAGTCATTGTCACTCACCAAAACAGCTCACAAGCTTCATCAATTAAGGCACACAGACTGAACCTGCTGTGAGTTTTGAATAAGAAAATGTTTACACCCCTTTTATGCCAGACCACAATCTAAAATTACTCATCTTTATCAGGGAGAAAGAAAACACAGTTAGAAGGGTGACAAAAGCATTGCTTAAGAGCTTCAACTAACTGTAGCTTCAGACCTGTACCTTACAGCCAGGACTGTATTTTGAAAAAGGGAAGAAGAGGAAGGGGAAAATAGTCATAACACACATTCACAGAACATGCACAGGAGAGTCAAACTTTGAGTCTCTCACATCCAAAACGTACAAGGACACTCACACCTATTACAGTTTTTATGGTACCACCACTGCACTAAAGTCAGCTCTTTCACAAAGCTAAAGGATGCCAGGAGGGTACTTCGGTGACAAGGTGGGACCTCCATTTTTTGACAAATTTGATTAAAATTGGCTGACAGAGTCAAACATTATCACCATGTGGTAACTGTCTGATTGTGCCTGACAACCTCACACAGTGTGATTATGTAGGCTCATTTTTTCAAGTGTAGTTTCCCAAGGAAATGGGTAAGGGAAAAGCATTTTTACTGGCACTCCAAGCAAAAACAGAGTTTAATCTGGCACCCTTCACAAGTACTCAATTAGCTTCCAATTCAAGAACAGAAAAGAACAAATTAATTGACCATCAAAGTCTTAGAACAAGCCTGGTATTGTGCCATCAAATAGAAACAAGGGGAATTAGATTGTAACCAGCCTTGCTGCAGGCGTCCAAAGCTGCCCTCTGCCAACACTTCTCCCGTGGGACACCTTTGGTTCTCATCAAAAGAGCCAACATAGTAATTGCAAGACAGACAGTAGATTTGAAGGCATGTACCAAGAGAATTTCCAGCAGTCAAAATCCACACACACAAAACCAGTGAGCTGACACAATCATATGCACAAATCAGACTACCAAGGGGTCTAACTTACGCAAATATTAACCAAAGTATAAATCAGTACTGTGACATGTTAAACAAAAGTGGATGGATGAAAGCCACGAAAACGCTGCATCCCAAACTTCATCTTTACACAGGAGGTTAATCAGCATGAGTAAGCAAGTGAACATGTTCACTTCTGTGTGTGCAGTATTCCCCAATGGTTTAGTCATTACAGCAAGAACCCAAGCCTTTAAAAAAAGATCTGCCTAAAAAGCTGAACACTTCAGAGAGCAAAATTAACTTGGAGGTTAACTTCCCTTCCGAAAGAATTGTATTAGACTATTATCTACAGAAGTCAAAATCAGGCCAACATTTAAGGGCCGCAGGGGGAATAATACAATGATTGCAAAGAAAAAAGCAAACAATGGCTAGGTGCTCACATTTGTTTGAGTCATATACACAGTGGCATTCATAATGATACTAATTTTGAGTCCTGCTTTATAAGGCATATTCCTAAAATGAACTTATTTTCTAATTATGAGCTTCAGTGATCATGCACATTAAACAATGAAAACAAACGGCAGTAGATATGAATGTTGTGACAGTCCCGTTATCTCTCAAGCAATGCATGAGGATGAAGCTGTTAGCCATCCTCATAGGCAAAATTCACTTCAAATGTCACTTCTAGCAAAGTTCCTACAGCTGTCACTTTACTCTCCCTCTATCCATACCAAAAAGAGGCAATTAGGGGAAACTGAATTAAAGATAAAAATTCTTACTTACCAAGAATATTTATAGTTTAGAGATCATGTCCTTAAAATGGTCTTGCTAGTTTTTTTAAATCAAAAACCCAAAACAAACACCCTCAAAAGTGATTGGGAAATGACTGGAATTTTTTCCTTCATGATGCTGAACTTCTCAGGGGTTCCGTGCTCATTGCCCTCCTTTAAAAGGTAGAGGCAGCAAAGACTTGATCTTCGAGGTTTCATGTTTGTCAGCACATGAGGTATTGCTGTTTTGCCACAGAGCACTTAAGGCTTCTAACAGTCCTTCATTATCTCCCCAGGAGCCTTCATTGGCAAACACAGCAGCACTGCATTGCTCAGCTGAAAAGCTTAAAGAAATATCTTCTACATGTCACCTCAAGGCTCAGCTGAGTCCCACAAGCAAAAGCAGAAGTTTGATGCTTGAGAGCCCCAGCATACACAGCTCCTTAGTCTTATTTCCTATTTCGTCTACATGCATTAAACAAGAACAAGAGGGACACAAAGGTTTCCGAAGACTCACCAGTTCAACCTTGGAGCAGGTGAATTTCAAAGCCAAATTATATTACTGAGAGCAAGAAAACAGCACCCGATTCAGAAGCTGACTTCAGATGTGCAGCCTATGGTAAAGTTACACCACCTCCTTGTAGGACAAGAGCCCCTTGTAAGGGGGTAAGTTGGGGCTGTTCAGCCTAGAGAAGAGAAGGTTGCTTGAAGACCTCAGAGCAAACCTTCCAGTATCTGAAGGGGGCCTACAGGGAAGCCAAGAAGGGAGTCTTCATCAGGAACTGTAGTGATAGGACAAGGAGTAATGGGTACAAACTGAAAGAGGGGAAAATTAGATTAGATAATAGGAAGAAGTTTTTTTACTGTGAGGGTAGTGTGGTGAGACACTGAGACACTGGAACAGGTTGCCCAAGGAGCTTGTGAATACCCCAACCCTGGCAGTGTTCAAAGCCAGGTTGGATAAGGCCTTGAGCAACCTGGTCTAATAGGAGGTGTCCCTGCCCATGGCAGGGGGCTTGGACTAGATGATCTTTAAGGTCCATTCCAGACCCTTAGGATTCTATGATCAGAAAACTCTGTTACTTAATGGTTTTGTGCCTGCTGCATTACTGCTCTCCCAGCATCACAAGTGATTCCAGACAGACTTCAAGCCTATAAAAAGAAGAAAAGCTCTGAAGTCTCAGCCCATACTGTTCTATCAGTGGCATAATGATAGGTGTTTCTTAATGTGGCTTTTAGCTTAAATATGCAATAACTTTCACAATACCATCAACATAGGGCTGAAACAAGAAATAAAAGTGCTACAGGATGGCTCAGAGAAATCACAGGCTTCTCCCAGGACAGACACATGGACGACATCTGGAAGACATTCACGTTATCCCCACACAGAGCAAGCAAGAGTCTTGCACTGAGAGAAGAGCATCTCATTTGAATTGGGGGAGCAGGACTGCTCGGTTACTCCTCAATATCCTAAGAAGTCTTCCAGTGATTGCACAGAATAGACATTCAAGGACAATAGCACGTGATGAAAGAACATTCGGAGACAAGACTGTGTAACTCTTTTTGCCTTCTAAGCACTATTCCATCAGGGTTAAAAGGATGCAAGCTGGCCCTCACCTTAGTCTGAATTCCTGAATAGAGACACAAATAGCAGTAATACAGGCATATACTTAAAAACAGCATTCCTATGCCGATTCATACTGAAGCTGGGACAGAGAATGACACATTCTACATAACACATTTAAAAAGTTTTGAATGAGACATCCAATTTACATTTCTTTCAATAAAAATAGATCTGGTTTATTCAGAATTGCTGCTATTCCTATTGTAGTTCGTAAGGAATGCAAATTCCCAGAAGAAATATGCATTATTCACTTTCAGAGTGTGAAAAAGATATTTGCATAGAATCACAAAATGGGTAAATGTTGGAAGGAACTACAATGGGTCATCTGGTCCAACCTCCTTGCTCAAGCAGGGTCATCCCAGAGCACATTCCATAGGATTGCATCCGGACCATTCTTGAATATCTCCAGTGCGAGAGACTCCACAATTTCTCTGGGCAACCTTTTTCTAGTTCTTGGTCACCCACACAGTAAAGAAGTTCTTCCTCATATTCAGGTGGAACTTCCTGTGCATCAGTCTCTGCCCATTGCCTCTTGTTCTATTGCTTGGCACCACTGAGAAGAGCCCGTGACACCCTCCCTTCAGATACTTCTATGCATTGATGAGGTCTCCCCTCAGTTCTCTCTTCTTGAGGCTGAACAGTCCTAGTTCTCTCAGCCTGTCCTTGTAAGAGAGATGTTTCAGTCTCCCAGTCACCTTCATGGCCCTCTGCTGGACCCGCTCCAGGAGCTCCACGTCTCTCTTGTACTGAGGAGCCCAGAACTGCACACAGCACTCCAGGTGAGGCCTCACCAGAGTGAAATAAAGGGACAGGATCACCTCCCTCAACCTTCTGGCAATGTTCTTCCTAATGCACCATAGGATGCCATTGACCCCAGGGGCACACTGCTGGCTTATGGAGAGCTTGTTTTCCACCAGGACCCCCAAGTCCTTCTCCACAGAGCTGCTTTCCAGCAGGTCACACCCCAGCTTGTACTGATGTATGGGGTTATTCCTTCCCAAATGCAGGACCCTGCATTTGCCCATGTTGAATTTCAGTTCTCTGCCCAACTCTCCAGCCTGTCAACATCCTCCTGAAGGGATGCACAGGACTCCAGGGTATCAGCCACTCCTCCCAGCTTTGTGTCATCAGTGAACTTGCTGAAGAGGCACCTGTCCCTTTATCCAAATCAGTGATGAACAAGTTAAGCAATACTGGGCCCAGTATTGAACTTCGGGGGACACCACTAGTGACAGGCCTCCAACTAGCCTAGATGGGTCTTGGCCTTCCTTGTCTTATTTCTACCTGCTCTGACAACCTCTCTATATTCATTCCAAGAGGCCTGACCCTGCTTCCATCTCCTGTGCATTTCCTTCTTATGCTTGAGTAATGACAGGAGTTCATTTTTTCATCCATGCAGGTCTCTTGCCCCTTTTGCCCAGTTTCTTGCTCATCAGGATGCATCCATCTTGAGCCTGGAGGAAATGATCCTTGAATATCAACCAATTCACTTGGTTTTTGAGAAGCAGGGTCTCACTTCAAAACACAGATTCAGAACAATCTAATAATTCATTAAAAATACCTTTTCTAGAATGTATTTCCATTACCTTCTATTACCAGTCAGCAGACTGACTTGGAGGCAAGTTCAACTAACGCCAATCACATTAAAAATTATCCACAGAATCTACTCCTTACACAATAGCATTGACTGACATCATGCATCAAGGGAAATATTTTGACCTACGATATGACACTCCCAACATATAAAGATTTATTTTTCTATGTGAGCATGTAAGTGTAGCCTAGCAACAGCCAGAGTCAGTACCTTCTTTCACATGCATCTGACCCCAACAAAGCATATCTTTTGTCCCAAACCCTAACGGGTTTTTCTGACAGAAAATAGTGAAAGAATAGTGTTCCCAAGAAAATGATGAACCACATACACATACAAACATATTAAAAAAGGAATAATATATCCCAGTAGATTAAAGGTTTTCCAAATTTAGTTTTCAGTCTAATGTTCTCTGGGTGCTCAATGTATATAATCAAAACACTGTTTAGCTCCAGAAAGGTCTACTAGCATTTCATTTCAAGCCCAGGATTGCAATCCTGCTTTTTGTCTTGTTTCCTCCCCTCAGGATCCTGAGTTCCATCCATCTCATGGCCCCTAGGGCCAAGGTTGTACCCAGTTTTTATTCTCAACCTTCCTTGTTTTTCAGTATGTATGTAAGCAGAATGCACTTTTTCTCTATACATTGCTTGTTCACAGCACTTGCTTTCCTCTCCCCTAGCCCCTCACACACACAGCCCACACGAGCACCACCATCCTTACCCAAGTTACTTCCTAAGAAGTAGATGTGAGCTGTCTAGGAACAAACCTGTAAAGCAAATACACTGCTCCCATCATCCACATTTTGGGATGGGGTCCCTTTGGACTAGACTAGTATCTTATGTGCTCCTAGAACACAGTTTCCAGTTTAGTTTTATCCAAAAATGAAAGTGAAATACGCACTCTGAAGCTACTCCATTATTCAAATTTAAGTGTGGTAAGGTGGAATAATCAGGAAAATCAGCTTCAAAAAACATACTCCTAATGCAAATTAACTGTCCAACATCAGTGCACACACGGCAGCCCATGGTCGAATTCACACTGCCTTTGTTACACAGGACCAGTATTACACACTTGGAAGGTGCAAGATGCTGAGCAGAAAGAAACATGAGACAACCTGAACCCAAGGCAATCTTGTCTTAATTTCCAAATTTTGGATACCTGATCAAAAACCCCAAAACATGAAAAGTTTGGTATCTCTTCCAAAGCGCTTGTACAAAAGTGACTGAAAGAAGTTATACCAAGTAGTATATTTTAACTGTTCTACCTCAGAGGCATCTGAATTATTTTTACTGTTATGACACAGAGGTACTTGTTTTTGCAACTCATTAAAGGGACACAATCAAGTTAGAAATAAGCAGACATACTAAGTGGAAGTCAGGCTGAATAAAGATAAATCTTTGGCCACCAGTCCACTGTTTTATTTGCAGCACTAGGCAACATTTCAGCAAGCATGAAGATGTATATGCTAATATACGATGCCCTGTCCCCCAGCCAAATACACTGCTTGAGTTCTTTACAAGAAAATTCTACCAAATGGGGCTTTAAGACAAATGTTGGTGTGTTCTGTCTGCACTCTGACTAGACAAAAATTAACATTAACATATGCTTTCCTAACTATCCAAAGCTTAAGGTTAGTAGCATATTGTATACATATATATGGGGGGCAGGTTTGTGCTCACATGTATAGTATTGCAAATTGCCACAACATAACATCTATTTCCAGCAAAAATATATAACATACACCCAAAAAAAAGATCAGCAGGCCAGCAAAGAGTACCACACACAAGGCTGTGTACCTCTCAGAACCTGGGATGCTGGATTAAGCACTCAGGGGACCCAGGCTCCATTCCCAGCTCCAGGTATGTTGGGAGATACGCCCTGCTCATCTTCCTTCATTCAGAGGACATATTCCCAAGAACAGGAGCTTGCTTTCTCTGTGCAGTGCCTTAGTGCTTATAGGGTCTCTGATAACCAACAGAGCAAAGACTACTTCCCTCCTTTTCATACCTGCAACAGGAACAGGCTGACAAAACTGCAAGCCATCAGTAACCGTAAATAAGAGAGAAAAATACATAATGGAGGCAAATTACATTTGGAAGAAAACATTGAGGGAAAAGGAACAAATCATCATTCTTGATCAGCCAAGATGTCATTTAGTCGTGATCTGGAGTGTTCACACCTTCTCTGCCCAGTCACAAACTTCCACAGCTCTGAAAGGCACTGCAGCAGCACCCCAACACCTCTCCTTCCGCCAAGCCTAAGCAGCATAACAGGATCATTATGTCATTCAAGTTCCCACTTAGTTAATCGCTGTAACAGCTTCAAGTCTCTACAGTGTATTTCACACAGAACGTCTGCGCAAACTAAAGCAGCCCCGTGGGTCTGCCCCTTCCAGCCCAGCACAAACTCCTGAGCTGCTGAACATGTGGGCAATCTTGCCACCCAAGAGCAGTGGGCTTGGCATCCTGACTTACCTGTGGGCTTGGGCCTACTAACAACCCTGTTCTGGTCACTGCTTCCCAACATTCTTTTTTTTATCTGTTGTATCATAAAGCCTCAGTTCAGAGAAATACTTTGCCACATGCTCCTCTGTCCTGGCTAAGCCAGACTGATGCAAGACAGGTCTCAGAGCCAAGGAAAGGGACTAGTAAGGACATAGGAGGAAATTCTCCATGGACTTTTTAGGTAGAGGGTATCTGTGAAGTGCTGCTCTCAGTGCCTTCACAGACTTGAAAACCTCTGGAAATTCACCTCTAAACGCTCAGTTGAACAGGGATTTGTCAGTACATTGCTGAATATGGATCCAGATTACATGAGAATAAACAATATAGGATATCTCTTTTCTGTACCTTGAAAATTCCTAAATTTCTTTCACCCCCTCAGCAGTGGCAATTTATCCATGTTACATCCATGTGGACCTGTTCAGTTCAGCTCCTCCTCCATTACCATGCATTTGGCAGGTGATACAAGGAATGTTTTGTTGTTGTGATAACCACTGTTTGTCATGATGTAGCATCCTCAACTACCTAAAGAAAAAAGTTCATATTGCACCTTCCAACAGCCAAATGAGTCCTTTATTTGAGACACTGTGGTGACAAGAAAATACGGCAGTGTAACTTTTCCTTCCCAATTACAGCTGCAGACAGCCACATGGATTGGTGCCAATAAAATGTAAGTTGCTGCCTCCATGGATGTGAAATAACTTCTATAGATGAAAATGACAGAGGAATAAACAGAAACTAATGTCAGGACTTATAACTTATATTAGTGCTTGCATGCAGTTGAGTGTTGACAGTTTCCAAGGCAAGACAAGGGCAGTTTATAAACACATTTTTGGAAATGCAATACAACTGGCAGATTCATGGTTTTCAACCCTAACTGTTCCAAAAGTCCTGGGTACCCCATCCTATTTGATCAGACATCCTCTTCTGACTCTGTAGTATGGAAATTATAGGACTGTCATGATTCTCTGCTTCTGGTCTTCTGTCACAGACTGTGAACCACTATCCTGCATCCAAATGGTCTGGGCAAGCACAGAACCACCTGTCTCACATACCCAGAACTGGTATTTACTGGTATTTATCAAAGCCAAACACTACGGCTGGCTCTCCACACCAGCTTGTAACCAAGTTTGTAGTGAATCTTTGGCAGCTAAGTGTTTTATTTACAGACAGAGCTCTAGTTTATGTTGTTGCAAGGCTAAGCACAAGCAGCTGACCAGAATTATTTTATGTCTGTACAGTGAGAACTTTCAGCTCCCATACAGTTGCAAAGCATGCTGCTCTGAACGCTATAGCAAGTTATTACCAGCAGTTTATATGCAGTGTACTTTTTTCTATCCATTGTAGTAGCTGAGTGTTGCCGTCCAACCAATTCAGGGAAGAAAAATTAAATTATTCCTATTATCCAATCTTGAACACAACACACTCACCTTTGCTTATCTTACTACAATCACTGCTGAAAATCTATAAAATCAGTTTATCTCAGGTCCAGGGCTTGTTCCACCAGACATCCCACAGCAAAGCACTGAGTGAGTAATAACCTGACCATCCCCAAAACTTACCAAATCCCAGCTTGAGACCAGCAAAATTCTCTCTCACCATTTATGGGAAGAGCACACAAGCAAGTGCCGGAACCAATCAATGCATCCAGCTGCTGGCAAACTTATCTATTTAATGCCAAAACACCATTCACCGTAAGCAGGTACCAGCTCAAAGTCAAGTCAGAAAGAAAGAGCTCCTGGTACAAGTCAGCTGTTTCACCAGCTATTACACTGAAAATCTTCCATCAGGTAACTTAATAACAGCAAAGAAAGCTGCAACATGGATACATGTCACCTGCGAACCACAGAGATGTTAACACCCTAAATGGTTCTAAGATGGAAAGAAGGGAATAATTACCCTATAGCAATAGACATTCATATTTTGAATTTTTTCTGGCCTAAATCTATGAAGGAATTAATTGAATTATTTTTCTGTACTACTGATTAACCATCCAAACACAAAATGCTAGCTACTAGAGCTGTGTTTTTTCCTTCTCTTTCAAAAGATATTAGCTACAGTTCAGATACTTAAGTGTATAAATTCAGCCAGGCATGTTTAATGAAAGCTTTACCTCCTATCACTGCATTTTTAAAGTAGAGAATAGGCTGCCTTTTACCTTTCAGCATCATAATGAAAAAGTAACTCTTTCCATGGAATTGAAGAAAATACTGTGGCTAGCAGAGCCCTGTTGAGAGACAGATTAATTATCTACTTGGGTGTGCATGCAAGAGTAAGCTTGTCACAGCAAAGGGGAAAAAAAAGGCAATCACTTAGGGAAAGGCAACAAAGCTGCTGTGCTAACATTCTCCTCCTTTAGACCTCCACACAGCCCAGTGTAATGAGAGAGATGGTGTTCAGAAACAGCAATAAAGCAAAATCAGGCTGGAAAATCTGCTGCCTTTTGAACAGGACTACTACTGGCAACCCACAGTGCTGCCTCACCAGAGAGTGCACCTACTCCATGGTCAAGAGTGGGGAAGCCACATTTAGAGTGGGTAGCTTAGAAAGGAACACGATGCCCTTCAAAACAAGACCAGAACTGCAGCCATAAACCAAAACAAGTGCAACCAGTGCCAGCTTTCTAGGGATCAGATGTTGCCTGGAGCTGTGCATGGCCCAGAGACACTCAGTGGTTGACTCATACATCACAAGCACATGTAAAGAGTGGGAAGGTTAGGGAAAGCATCCCCTCAGTTCCTTTATTTAGTACAACCTCAGGCTGCCATGATGCTTCTGTGCTCATCTCCAGTTCTCAGACTGGGTGTGGGAATGGACAGGAAGGTCTAGGAGAGAGACCTGATTCTGAACGAGTGACAAACAGCAAGAAAGTGCAGGGAAAAGAGGAATCTGCAAGGTTTCCAAGCAAGCTTTGTCTTGTACCTGTAGACGTTATACCAACATCCTCTGGCCCTTCCTGAGGAAGTCTCTACGGTCAAGACTCTGCCTTATTTGAGGTCTCTGGCTGAGTTTGGGCAACTATTACCTGTAGTCTGAGATACAGGCAAGTGCTATACCACACTGAAGGTCAAATGACAGCAAATGTTCCTTGTTGAGCTGCTAACATTGCCAGCAGCAGCTCTGCTTCCTAACTTAAAAGAGAGTTAATGACCCACAACAATTAATCAAGATACAGGCACAAAACAAAGGGCATCACTCTTCATATTACTAACAGCATAGGACCAGGCTCTGTACTAGAAAAAAAAGAGAGGAAAAAATAGATGCAACTTGAAACAAGCTTTTAGAAGCTCTACAAAAGTATAAGCAGAGTTTTCTTTAACCCAAATAGCAGCAGAGCCACAAAGGAGTGACACACACAACGGTGTTCCATGCAGTTCTCTCCAACCCAGAGTAAGGCACTCATGCAATACTCAAGTTAGGCAGATCATCACAGTCAGCTTCTTCTAAGGTAAATGGAAAGACATGGACAGCTCTTCCCACCAAGATGGAAGTCATCATCTAGACATTAGCATCTCTCCACCTCTTACTTTAGACCCATCAACTAAGTGGTGTGAATCCAAACAGAAGTCTATTAGGAAAGGCTGAATTACACAGGGTGAACTAAACAGGATTAATATTATACCCCCTTACTTTGCCTGCACTGTTGTTAAATCTGAGTAGCAATGCTCAATTCAGATAAAAGTAAATGGTGAAAGCTACTCTCCAGAGAGACACAGAAATGCATGTTTTATGCTGCTTAGTGGCTCCTTCTAGAAAACAGCAGGATACACTTTGCTTAAAACCCATACCACATGCACAAAGATAAATGCAACCTTCAGTCAAGATCCAGCAAAGACAGCTTTTTTTTAACTTATTTTTTAGAACTGAATGGTCATTTTTCTAAGGAAACAGTGTTTTTTTGGAAATAGCAACAATATCATAGCAAGAGACAAATATCAGGTAAAAGTAAAAGGTCAAGTGCATGAATGGGTGACCCTACTGTGATCATACTGCCTAAGAATTTCAGAATAGTTTCATTCCCTGACAGAAAGCTCAGAAATGCAGCAGCACTAGTAACCCAGAAACACTACAGTGACTCACCCGTGTTCAATGAACTCAGATGCTCAGGGGAAACAACAAAGGCATCAAACAGGACACAGCCTAGCCAAGTAGATGCAATATGGCACCACAACCTGGACTCGAGCCATAGCTCCTTAGGCTGCCTTGCTGAGCACTTCACTTTCTGCCTCGCTTCATATATCCCATAAAATAAGCCCTGTTTTAGTAGAGCTTTGACCTACAAATGAATATTACTGATAACCAGTAGATGTTCTCAGAACATAAGCTGATCATGGTACACCCATGACCAAAAAAAAAAAAAAACCAGCACAAGGAGATTTTATGTTCCAACATCCCTGGCCCGAACACAGAGAGGAAGTGAGGGAAACATCTCCAATAATGCAGGAAAACTCAGATAGAGCAGCTGTGTAAACCTGAGAAACCAGAGAGGCAGGCAAGGCTGATCACTGAGAACAGCATAACTAGCATGAAATGAGAGCACAAACAAGCTTGGAAAGCTTGAGGTCCTCTTGCAGAGGGGAGCTAGCCCCCTTAAATCACACTCAATATCTGCTCTTGTGCTCAGCCACCAGAATTGGCAAAAACAAAATAAGAAGAAACAGGCAAGGGACAACTAGGTCAGCTGCAGTCCCTTCGCTCAGCTGCTCAGAGCTCCAGTTTACAGCACTTGCCCTTCTTCAGCCCTGCCCATGCACCCCCCTCTCAGCCCCCCATATGACTCAAATTTGAGGCCCTTATTCCACACCCCTGGGCATACAGGGACACTGACAGTCACACACTCAAATTCACCAGTGACACATATAAGCAGCAAAAAATTAAGTGGGAAGGTTCCTTCTTCTCCCTTCCTCCTCCTGCGTCATTAGAGCCTCATCTTTTTCTCTGTGAAGCTTTTAAAAAGAGAAAACCACTCTGAAATTAAATGGGAGGGGTGTAAAAAGTGCCTGGAACAAAATACTGTATGTGCAATGCCTCTTCTCTTCCATGAGCTGCAAAAGTAAACAGCACCTTCTCTGGCAGAAACAGGGCTGTCTTATGTAACTGGGGGATGGAGAGAGAGGGAAGGGTCAGGAAAAACACACACTGTCCACAGTTCAAAAAGAGCCCCTTTCAGCAGCCATGAGCAAGAAGGCTGCAGAAATGACAGCTTTGCTACCTCCCTGCCCAGCTGGCTCTCTGACCTGGCTAGAAGCAGCATCCAACATCGCAGGAAGATCTGGCTTTGCTTCTGACACTGCTGGCCAGTGGCCTTATACACAGGATGACAGAATGCTGCTTTCCTCACAAGTTATGATGGGGCAATTTATTTTCATTGGCATGAGCATAGAAGGAGAGCCAGTCTGATTCACTCTGCAGCAGCAGGACATGTGAAAGGCAATTTTACATATGTAAGTCATACAGTCCTAACACAGTACACACATTACACACCACTGTCTTTGAAGGAAAACATTCAAGAGAAACCTTTGATTTCAGAAGATGAACTGATGCATTTACAGTCAGAATCTTCAACCTTCAATCCCTGTCAAACATGTGCTCCTACATCAAAGTAAAAGCCTGTTTTGACTTCCTTCATAACTATCATCTCCCCATTCTCTCTTTCCACAGCAATCTGCTGTATAAAGTCATAGGAGGATTTTCCCACCCTGTTGACATCCTTTCCTCCTTGCTACACCCAGTTCAGTCCATGTACAAGCTGCAGGCTGTACTGGGTAGAGTGTAACAGATCCATCCCAATCCAGTGATCCTTGCCGACATTAGGGCTCATAAGCAGCTATTACAAGTCAAAGCCAAACTAGTGAGTAGCAACTTTATGTGCACTTGTGGCCATGCAGACTGTTCCACAGTAAATCTAGAAACTACTAATAGTCATACTCTGCTCTCATCATCTGCAAACAGGCATGCACTTACATTCAGAGGTGCTAAACACCCATCAGGCTTTTTGCATCCTCTGTGATGTCTTCCCTTCCCAGTTCCCCAAATTTGTTGTGTCCACTCTGATCCTTAAGACTTAATAAACATTAAGGAGGCTTGGCATATTGGGATTTCAGAAAACCTTTTTTCTCTCCAATACTTCCAGCTTTCAGCGAGTCTCTTACACACCAGCTCTTCCAAACTGTGGCTCAGAAACATGTCCTGTTTTCCAATATCCATGCAGCTGACCAAATGCTAAGCTCTACAGTAGCACTATCACGTGTAAATCCTCACATACGTCAAATCAGACCAAGAAGTTCCAAGTTAAAAAAAAAAAAAAGAAAAAGAAAAAGAACTCAAAACAACTTAAATGGTTGCTAAAAACATCAATATATCAGCTGCGATAGCAGCACTTCAGAGATTTTTCTGGGACTTTTTATTATTACTATTATCTTATCTGCAGAAGGCAAGCCAAGAAAAGAGAAATAGATGGAACCAAGCCCTACATCTGAGCAAGCTCTCTGCAAGCAAATGCAGACACGTTTCAGGGCTGGCAGAACACTGTGCTGAAATTAAGTGGTGTGGGTTCTGACAGAAACACAATTTTTCAGATCTGGTATGAAATCTGTAATGCATGCCACTGAATAAAACGTCCATAGGCTGTACAGCAGCACCTAAATATTTGTCTTACTGCTGTTCATCCATAGCTGGCACACATTCAGAGACTACAAAGACAAAGCCAAACCAAAGCTCAGACTGACTTTTCTACCTCCAATTTGCATTGCACTTTTCCCTCCAGGGATCTTGCATGGCTTGGTTTGGATTCCATCCCAGCTCAGTCCCAAACAGAGAGAGATGTCTCAAACAATTTCAATACACCGACAGATTTCATTTTAAATTTAAGTATTCAAAATGACTTTGAATGCACATTCTTGACATTTCAATGCTATTCTGGATAACCTTTTAATCCACCCAATTTTTTACTACTTTTACAGTGTAGGGCAGTTGGACTAAACTAAAACCAGAAAATTGAAACAAGACAGCATGAAAGCTCTTTGGGTGGAGTACTGCTTTCCCATGGGAAATTAAAACTTCATCACTAGCCATTCAGAATTTGGCTGTGTCAAATTCTGTCCACCATGAGCAGGACAAAGCCATGAGACAGCAGCAAAAGGAGGAGACTCCATGAGGCAAATAAGCTAGTTCTGACTTTCACCCCTTTCACTGCAGATAAGGGGACAACTAACTACCAAATGCCTTGAGAATGTGGAGCAAATATGCAACTCTGCAACTTATACAAAAGCCTGCCCAACAGAACTAGTCATGAACAGGCAAAGGCAGGGTTAATACATACACTCTGTGCACGGGTATGCACCCTGATACCTACAAGAAAATACCATTAGGAGAGGTCATCAAAACCATTTCCCTCGCTGTAACAACTAACTTAGGCAGCAGTAAAGGATAGCTGGCTCCTTCACTGCAGCACTTCCCTTCAGAATCAGTACTGTGCATGGTAAATGGAGCTCCAATACCAAAAGCCACAGGGTGCAAAAGCAGTCTGACTTTGGATGAATCCTTGCTAGGACTGAACCTGCACAGGTAAACTGAGTGCATAAGGAAAGAACCCTAGGAGGGAGAAAAAAAAGCCAGAAAACAAGGCTTATCAAACTGTAAATGCTTTCATACAGAAAATCTTGTGTGTTATTACACTGGCCAAAACAATGGTCCAGAACTAGTTCTACTGTTATAATACAGTACAAAGTAACCTGAAACCAATATTGTCTACCAATGGCTCATCATGTGTCCCATGAATTAAGGGCTTGGCAATAACCCAGCAGCCACAAGGCTTATGACAGCTTTCTCAGGAACTTATGAGTATTTGACTTCTTTCCAATAAGTCCCTTAGGCTCTCCGAGGAATCCTCAAACAGCTTTTCAAGCCCTAGGAGTCAGGCCAGTTGACAGAAAAAAGAAGATACCCAAAAGGCACTACAATGACAATCCCGCAGCAGAGCAGGAATGCAGGCAAGCAATAAAACTGATGCTAAACAGATCCACAATAAACTGGCCCTACCCATAATGTGAACAGTAGGGCACTGCCAAAATGAAATGGTCATTTAGTGACAGAGAAAGCAAAGAAATATAAAACCTGAATAGAACAGTAAGAGATCACAGACTACTTTCAGAAAGCCTACCACTGCATCTAGATGAAGGTATCTCTTCTTCTGAGTGTAACTCTTTGTATCCTCACCTCTTGCATGGGAGCAGGATGTTCTGGGCAGTTCTTGCTTTCTGGTATAAAGGCATTCTATTGTCCTTTATTATCATTATTCTTCGAGTAAAAAATTCTTTTGTGTGACAAAAAAGTCCTAGTCATTCCAGAGTCCCCTTTCTCCAGATGTCCTGATTCTCTGACAAAGGCAGAATGCCCTAACAACACTAGCAGTACAGGCAGAAACACTGCAGCACAGCTCCAGCCCACTACCACCATGACTGAAGTTAAGAATGCTGACAAAAGTGCCTCATGCTGGCACTTCTCTACAGAAGCAATAGCTCTTTTGTGTTCCAAAACCCCTTCTTCAATCCATAAAGTGGCTGCATATGTGCTGGGGGGAAAGCCATTCTTTCACCCACATACCATTTTGTTCTGCAGAATGGAAGGGAAAGTGCATTTGTTCAGCATGTATTTTAAAAAGATCAATTAAACTAAGTCCACATACTGGGGATGTAGCTCAACAGAGAAGCAGAAAAACACTTCTTTGCAGAAATGCAAATACACCCAAACACACCTCTGGCCCTGGTGCAGACAGGTGGCATCCTTTGTGCAACACTGCCCACGGCCAACATTCACCCACATTACAGATAAACCACTGCACAATTCAGTTCTTACAGAGCTAACTAGAATTCACACACACATTCATCTTCAGAGGCTTCTCAATACAAACAGAAAGAGCTATCTTTCACAGAATATAGGCACTTGCTTAATATTAAGATTTTAGCTTCCCTAGTAAGAATGGCAAATGTCATAAATGAAGAAAAGAAGTGAAGCAGTTTGACAAGGTCATACAGGGGACCTTGAGGAAATGGCCCTGGCTGGAGGGACATTCCAGGCAAGAGAACCCACATCCATGCTCTCAGCATGCCATTTCTCAGGCCAGGTGGATGCAAGGGTGAAACGTGGAAAGATGTCTTTGTTTATGCCTACTTGGAAGAGAGCAAATTTAAGGAACCAAAATAATTTGGGGGCATCCTTAAAATACTCAGCATATCCTAAAGGAGAGGGGAAAAGTGCTCTCCAAATAGTTTTGGGGAGAGCACAGGTATATACAGTTAAGTACCATTTTTAGATCAGGCAAGATTTTTAGGTTTGAAGGCAAGCTGCAAACAAAACTGCAACCTTGATCTCCCTGTTCTTTTTACTTAAGGCCAAAAATGAATGCAAAACCGCAACCAAACCCACCAGGTCCCTGGGCACCGCTCAAGCAGCCTATTGTTCCAGGAGGACTTATCAATCACTACAGATAACCCTCTCTGAGCACGTCATATGATTGAAGGCTTTCCTTTATTATGCCCTCACACCACGACCAAGCGAAGCAGCAGCGGTATCAGATCAGACAAAGGAAGGGCTGCCCTTCAGAACAGATTCCTGAATAACTGCTCCCTGAGGTGCACCGTGTGTGGTTTTGCTGTGCGCAGCGGGAATGCAAGAGTAACCACGCCAGGTGTGCCATCACTTACCAGCTTTACAGAGGCAACGCATCCGAAAACAACCAGGAAATTCAGAAGTCAAGCCGGTCTTGTAATCTCAAGTTTCTTAAAACTTCTAGACTACTTAAAACCCAGTATGCTGAAACATTCCCAAATATTATACGCATGCCGAATAGCGTTGAACTGCTGGGTATAGGCAAGAGACGATGGAAAACTCAGCGAAAGCGAGCCCTGCGCAGCTCAGTCCCAGCTCCACCACGCTGTGCTTCACCACTGTGCAGGCCTCAGGGCTTCTCTGCAGCAAGCTGGAGACTCTCCCTCAGGCCTGGGGCTACCACAACCCACCATTTCCCAACCCCCTGCTACTCCAATGCCACTGTGTTGTGATTAAAATACTGGAACCAGTTCTTGAATAAAAAACAAATTCACCTGCAAGCAAAACAACTTCAAAATCCATATTCATAAAGAATGTTTGAGGAATGTAAAGGCCTCTCTCCTTTACTCACCGAAACATAACAGTTCTCGGTCTTTCATATAAAACATGCCACAATTTCTCTCTTTCCTGCAGCGCAGTCACTGTGCCTGTGTCTATCACTGTATTACCTCAATATTTTTTTCAAAAAGCACTTCTCTAACAAAAAGGAATTCACTTGTACAAAGCAAACTGTATTGCTTCTGCAAAATTTCATTTGAGACTCCACAGCTAAAGTGCAGGACCCCTACGGTTACCAGTTCTACAGTGTGATATCTTCAGCATCCCTTGTGAGATGAAGCATGTCACCTTAATGCATGCTTAAGGTGAGAGAACGACCAGGCTGATTGGCTTCATCACCCTAAGGACACAGAGAGTGACATACTTAATCTGATGAGAGGCACTAAAGCAGTGCCTCTTAATATTTTATGAAACATTTGGCTGTTTTTAATTTTAAAAACAGCAGCTCAATAAACAAAGCAATGGAGCATTCCCTGTGGATGGCACTATGAGAGGTGCACAGCAGCCCACTCAGCTGAGTGATGATACCCAATGTATCGACTCTGTCCTCCTCCCCACATCCATGCTGGAAGGCCCATACACTGGGAGGGCTCAGGTTCGGCACACCAACAAGGACTTTTTCAGAAATAGTTGTCTTTCCCCAGAATGCAGCACACAGCAGCTTTCGGGGTGGTTTAGGACATCCAGCTTCCATCTAGCACCTTAATCTGGAAATCACAGGCTGACATGCCCAAGATGAGCAAATTGTTTTAATAAGAAAAACTGCATTTTCTTCACTACTTGCTCAGTTCTGGAACAGAACAACAGATACAGACTTACATGAAACCTAAAATGCAAGCATCCCACTGTATTGCTACCACATACTTGCTTTAAGACTACCTGCTTCCTTAAGTAGCCACTACTGGCCACTTAAAGAGATAAGATATTCAGCAAGATGGATCTTTGCTCCTACTTATAACAACCACCTACTATTCCCATTCCCATGAAGACTTGCAAGGTGCAAGACTGCCTAGAAGAAAAAGCCCAAGAATCAAGTTTGAATACAGACATAAGCACCCCCAATGGCTCAAAGGATAGCCTTCAGCAGAGCCTGCTCTTTAATTCTGTGCTCCAAATATATCCATCATCACTTATGAAAGCCTCGCCAATAAGACTTAAAACATAAGTTAGAAATGCCCCCATTTCATTTCACTGAAGTTCAGAAACCCATAGATGCCAGAGCTCCTACAAGAGGGATGACTTGCTACAGTCTCATTAAATGGAGATATATCCTGTTGGGAGAGGACCTGTGTGTACACCCACAGGAAGAAGTTCCCAGCCAAAGACAGGAAGCACATCAGAGACAAAAGCACATCCATGAGCTCAATGGGAATACACACAGTCCTCTCGCCATGGAAGACCACCACCTTGGGGCTCCTCCCTTCAAGCATTAATAATTGACAAGTCCTGGCCTCACCTCAACTTCACAGTCCTTTCTTTACTCTGGAAAGAAAGATTCTGCAGAAATTAAAAGCATTATCCCAAGAAAGGGGATTATTTTGTCATCTGAGGACACTTGCATGGAAGAGCAGAGCTGATGGGCAGTCTTGTGATCTTTCTGATTAAAATGCTGCCTCGGGACATTACTCTCCCCCTCCAACATGAAACAGTCAATTAGCCTGTGATATATTCATGTAATAAAGGCTTTTTCTTATAAAATATGTCAATCCAAGACTTGCTATACTTTTACCTTGAAGTGACCTTACTAAGAAGAAACATGACAATTAAAACCGGTCTTAAACTACTTAAATACTGGCATCTGAGGAAGCAGCAAAGTGAGGTAGTAGATAGGTGTGTTTTTCAACCCCATCTCAGTGCTTTAAAATAAATAAATAAAAAAGGAAGGGTAAGGGGGCTTCATTTCCATGAAGAGCTATCTTAACCTTTCATTATTAATTTTATGTATATATATATATACACACACAACTACCCTTACCTGCTACCTACAGCAACCTCTACAGATACTGCAGCACATTAAACCGAACAGAGCAAAATTCTGTTCACGGCATCAGACACAATGGTGTCAGATGACCACCAATGGACAATTCCCAGACCAGTCCCTTACATCACATAAAAAAAGTCATTATTGAAACAAGAACTACCTTTGTGGACCATCCATCCCTAGCCAGAACACCACCTCAGCTTTGACTTCTAAGCACAGCCAGTATGATCACAGATGGTCCAGTTGTGCTTCTCCACAGCAATGCCCTGCCCCCAAGGGCCCACTGAAATAGCACTGATATACACAAGAAGCGGGAACAGCTCCACAAGTCTTAGAAACTTACCCAATGCCACCACTGCTCACCATCTCCTCCCAGCTCGTTAGCAGGAGCAATTGGTAAATATGCCGCAGAGCTCATTAAAGATAGCTTAATGAACACCCCGTACGTTGTCAGAGTCCCGAGTACAGAGCACCATCCCAGCATCCTAATTCCTGTCCAGTAAAGCGCAGCATAGTCTCTGCCCCACAAAAATAACAAGATAAAGTCTCTGCCCCCTTCTCAAGTGGTAGGCAGTGATCTTTACATCTAAGACTAGGACACCTTACACTGTTTTATGGAAAAACATTTGCATTTTTGGATGCATCTATGGGACTTCCTGATACACTCTATTTAGCAGAGACATCTGTTACTCAATATATATATTTCATCTAAATCCCACCCTCTGAATCATTTCCATCAGTTGTCACTAATGAAGCTTTGTGTGCAAAACCAAGTGCATTCTGCCCCCATTAGGAAGCCAATTACAGCAGGAAAAACAAGCAATTAACAAGGTGCAAAATAAACATCTTGCCACCTGCCTTTTAATAGCAACCCCACTTCAAACAAGTCACAGTCTCAGCACAGCTTTCAGAATTGGCAACTGATATTATATATGTATTTATGCAGCAGCTGTTCTTCATTGCAATAAATATTACAGGCTTACCAGATAAGGTCAGCATATTTAAAAAAACATATAGCAAGTATTAAAACCTGCTTTGAGGCCCCGAATGTTGCTTTTAATGAAATCAGCAGCATCAGGCGTGTCTGGTATTACAGTGAAGCTGCAGTCACATCCCCAGCTTAGAGAGATTTCTCCTCATTTCTACTTGCTTAGCAGCTTCTGTATTTGTTTCACTAAATCCAGGGGCCCGAGCAGCTATTACACAGCGTGCAGGGCAACTAACAATGCAAAGCTCTACAGAGCAGACGAGTCTTTCTTCTTTCCCTCATCTCTTCCTCTCCTTGGCTTTCTCCACCTCCCTACCACCACATCACTAAATCCAATTGCATTGTGGAGCTAGGGGGACACTGCAACCCACTCAAAAAAAAAAATATCAAGGCAAAAACAAAACTAGATTCCAGCTTACTCTTTGCTCCTTACGCCTTCATGCTTTAGAAGGGAAAGGAGGGAAATCCTTCCAAAGTCAACTAGCTAGCTCCAGAGGGAGCCACTTTTCTTTCCCTTTTGTGGAACAGGATGAATGTCACACTTCTGAGTAGTTAACCAAGACTAAAGAAAGCCCAAGAGTAAATCTGCAGGATTTAATAACCTTGCAAGTGGAAAATGTGCCTGAGAAAAGAGCAGCCAAGCTTCATCTTACATGTTTGTTTGTTTTTCAATCTTCCTCTCTGCTCTGGCTCTCAAGAGCAACATATTTGTTAAGCTTTCCACGTCACGTTTCAGTTCCTGACTAATGTCCAATTTAAGCACTCATTTCAAGATTCATTCAAGTCTTTTCGTCTTAGAGTTCTTCCCTCTCTGGCTCTGTTGAGATCTGAGGAGTAAAACACTGAATATGGTACTTTTGCAACCACCTACGGGATTCTGGGGTGTTAGCTGGAGATGGAGTGAAAACAGATCCTTCTCTAAATGACCACAGGAAGTAACAGGAAACAGAGCTTTTAACTCCGAACAGGGCCAACAAGGCTACCCACAGTTTTATAGGAGGTTGCAAGTCATGATCAATAGTAACAAAACAATCCTTCAGTGAAAAGTTCTTCTAAGAAGTCCTGAATTTAAACAACAACTCACTACCCTTGAATACAACTGCTACCTAACTGGCAAGTCAGATCCTAATGACCCATGCCTTCAGTTCTGGTGATTATCTACAAGTGTGCAGAATAAGCAAAGTCAGAAGAAGGGGAACACTGACAGAAGGTGAAAAGTAGTGAAAGGTGAAAGTTTTCCAGACTCATAAGGGTGCACACCTAAACTCGACTTATTGCAACCCACAAAGTAAAAAAAACTCTCAGCCACTGGCTTCTCACGCTACCAGTACAAGTGCAGAGATCCCACAACTCTTTCCTACAGCCATAATTACAGAGACAAGGTCACAAAAGACACAATCTGCCAACATGAGCTGCACGAGGTCATATGGCCACTCTAGCTATAAAAGTATTTTAAGAGTAGTTCAGTCAGTCAGGTCACTTAACTGACTTTATTTTTGTCTGTTTTTCAAACAAGCAGCAATATTTTCCCTTACATTTTGTGTGTGGGAGAACAGGAAGCAGGATCTACTCCTTAGTCACCAGCCTAGTATTTCAGTACACATCCCTAACAATGCCATGGAGTGGTCATGTCTCGCTGCATTCTGTAGGTCTAAATCCATCAAAAATGCCAAGAAGGAGCCTCAACCCAACAGTGAAGGTGGGACAGAGCACTGACAGCTTTCAGAAGTTGTTCAGATCACAGGAAGACCTACCCTGCATTAACCAAGAAGTGGGATGTATTATCTGCAAAGCCCCACAGCAAAGCTTCATGTGACAGAAGCTGCTCCAGCTGCACATCAGAAAGGCATCCCAGAGTTCTCAAGCTTACTTCAACCTGACTAGTTCTAGGGCAGTCTCTTCCACATAATGCTGAGAAGAGCCCCAATGTGTTTCCTGACCAGAAGGCTGCCTGAAGACCCAAAGAATCAGCAGTTTGGGAACTGCTGCTTGTTGAAGGTAGCAAGAGACGAGAAATGTGACAAGAACTTACTGTGAGAAAGCCTTGTAGTTCTAGGATTAGTTCTAGGAGACAGGACTCCAATTCTCCTTCCAAGGATGCTTAAAGAGATCTAATTCTCCAACTCTTCCAGCCCTCTTCAGAAAGATGCCTGAAGATACTAAATTTGACTAAATACTAAACTTCAACAGGTGAGTGTCAACAGTACCCAGCTCACCCGAACAAGGTTGAAAGGTGACAATGTCACAACTGGCTCACACTGCAGAGCTCCCCTAATCAGTGTGAGCTACAGGCAATTAATCATTGACTCTGACTCCAAATAGTCACGTGCACACTCTCCCCGTGCTGCCTCATCTCTTTTAAACAGACTTCTGTGGTTTGGCAAATGGTCAGATTAAGTAGAGGATACATGAAGTTAAGCAGAGAATGTTCTCAGTATGCAGCAGTCTCTGCAGGTCATAGATCATAAAAATCCTTACAATTCCTAGGATCAAAGAAGCTACAGCCATAAAATACTATTACTTCACTAAGTCCATCACCCAGCCAAAGCAGGTTATCCAGAAAACACGTGACAAAGTAATAGTGTATGAATAAGTCGAGTAAATTTTTACTTGAAAAAAAGACAGTAAGCAAAGTGATATACATGAACAAGGTCTGAAAGTCAAAATTTAGTTTTGTTTCTAAGAAATAAGCAAGCACATTTCTACAAGGCAGCTATAACATGCTAACCTACATCTAGTGATGTGGCTTTGCCATGAAATCCCAGCGACAGCCCTTCTTTCTCACTCCCAATTGCAAATTTCCATCTCCAAACACAAATGCTTTTCACCACACAGTTCAGTAAGAAAATTACTTTGGAGCCCTAGTGCTGAAAATGCATAAAAGCACAATCTTCAAATTCTCAACACCACCCCCCCCCCAAAAAAAAAAGAAATCAAAGGAGAGAAAGAAAAGACACAGTTTGGCTCCCGCTGCCCTACAATAACAATAATGATAATAATCTAGAGGTTGCAGGAGGTTCGTCTACACTCCATGCCAAGTCAATTTGCTCCATTCACAACTGTGTATAATTGTCCCTGGGACTGCAAAAATTACTGTCTTTTCACTCGCAACAGTATTGTAAAAATGCTTTCAAACAACCACAAACCCTTATTTGTTAAAACAAAACTATTTGCTCTTTTACGGTTCATGTTAGGTCTGGCATTTCTGTGCAGAGGGTCAATAATCCAGTCGTTCAAAAAATAGTCACGAAAGACGTATTAACATAAGCTGTGCATTAAGACACATTTATATGCCTGACAGTAATGGCTCTGCGCTGTGCACTGTATCAACTCACATATACTTTAGCAGGAAAATAAAACACTTCGGAAGAATTTCTGCTCTCCTAAGGACAATTAGCATAACACTAACGCTGAAACGAGAGAGCAATAAGGACTGACAGAGTCATGCTTCATCCCAGTCTCCAGAACAGTAGTGCCTGTCCCTAAAGTTTGCACCCATCACAGCATGCTTCCCTCTGCTAAGCGCACACAGCCCGCGCCTAATGCTTCCCCAATCCTTAGATTAACGAAACACAAGTAAGCAGTTTCGAGATCCATTATCCTCTGCTACCAAACCTCCCCGGCGCGGGGTGCCCAGGGAGATCGGCCGCGTTGCCCGCAGCCACGCTTCGCCTCCCGAGCCCAGGGAGCTTCCCTGGCTCTCGGACACCAGCGGAAGGCTCCTCTGGGTGCGGGCTGTGCCCGCGGCGCTGCCCCGGGGGCAGCGCACGGCGCTGCGGGACCGCTCCGTGCGTATTCCAGCCGCGCACGGGTCACAGCAGGGCGGAGCAGCACCGCGAGTTAACGGGACTGCGCCGAGTCCCATCTGGCCCCGGAGTTTGAAAACTCTCGGCAAACCCGCAGCCACCACAGCGCCCACAACTTGGCCGGGGCTGGAGGGCGCGAGTGCCTTCAGAGGGACACCGCCTGTCCGGGCTGTGGGAGCCGTGGAACAGCCACCACCCCCGGGAGCGGGAGCCGGAGCGGGCTGTGCCGCCGCCTCCCGCCCGAGGGAGCTCCGACACCGCGGGAAAACAGCCCCGAGAGAGCCCCAAAACCGCGGGGAAACAGCCCCGAGCGGCCGCGGCGCCGCTCCGACAGGGTCGCGACACAGCGACCACGGCGGGTCCCACCGCGCCCTCTCTCCCTGCCCCTGCCGGCCTCCCCTCAGCCGGGGTCGGACCGGCTCTGCAGCCGCGGGGACACCGCCGTGGAGCGGAGGGTGGGCTGCGCGGGGCACCCCGGCTCCGTCCAGCAGCCCTGCCCGCCGGTATCCCTCCCTCCACCAGGATGCCGGGGCCGCCGGGATGCCCGCCCACCCTTCCGACGAGAATGCCCTGAAATGCCGGGATACCCACTCACCGCTCTGCCGGACAGGGCTTGCGGGTGCCGTGCTGCAGCAGCCACCAGTTGCGCTTCCCGCCCGGGACAGCTGCAGTACCTCAGGCAGGATGGGATGCGAAGTCTCACCGCCACCGCAGCCCCTCTCGCAACGCAACAAGTGGCGCGGGGCGGGGGCGGCGCGGGGGCGGTGGCGGAGCGGTCGCTCAGCTCTCGGGGCGCCCCGGCTGCCACTCACCGCGCCGCGCGCCCGGCGCCGCCGCGACACCGCCCCCCCGCGCGCGAGCGCGCGAGCGCCGTCTCTTGGGCAGCCGGGGACGCCGTACCCTGGGCCGATACCATCGGGTATCACTAGGGGGGGAGCCGGGCCGCTCAACCCGCCCGCCCGCCGTGCCGGCCCGCCCGGCGGCGGCGCAGTTCTCCCCGCGTGTCGCGGTGGTAGCGCTCCGGCGGCCATCGGGAGCGGAGGAGCCGCGCGGTGGGAAGCGTGCGGAAGGGCTGGGGGTTTCCCGGGAATGACCGGGCGGGATCGGGGGGTCTGCGGGCGGGTGGGAGGGAAGGACAGGCCACTCTCCTCCGGGGAGCCCTCGGTTCCGAGCTCCCCCGGCCCGCCCCCGGGCCTGTGCGTACCCGGCCCTGCCCGCGGTGTGTCCGAGCGCGGTGCGCGGGCGGCGGGCAGGGGTTTGATGCCGTGTTTGTGTCCTCACAGCTGCAGCGCAGAAATGATCATCCCGGTCAGGTGCTTCACGTGCGGCAAAATAGTCGGGAACAAGTGGGAAGCCTACCTTGGCCTTCTGCAGGCGGAGTACACGGAAGGGTGGGTGTTTGTCGGTGTGTTCTTTGACTCACGCTTTAGGTGCCATTGTACAGTGCGTAAGATCACAGAACTGTGTCCTCTGGAGATCATCTGGTCCAACCCCGCTGCCAGGGCAGGGTCAGATGCGTTAAGTGCACGATCGCGGCATTACGAAGCAGCTGTAGAGAGGCTGAAAACCACAGGTACACATTTAACTGAGGCTATTTAACCAGAGCTTAGAAATCGTAATAGGCAAGAAAGTACTAGTTTCCCCACTGAATCTTTCAGGGCAGTAGTATGGAAGTTGCCAAGTCACAGCCTTTGTACCCAAAACATTCTCAAATGTGTAATTCCGTGCTGCTTGTTTCTTCCCTTCCCCTTCCATACACTCCACTTTGACACCAACGTGGTGGTGGTTTTTAAAGGGAGAGAAAAGAACAAGTTACAAATGTGAGAAATAACTAGCACTGTACCCCTTTTGGGTTTTTTTTTTAGAAACATTTCATATTGGTTACCCGGAATTGCTAACCTTATTTATAAGCACTGGTTTGCTGGGAGAAGGGGAAGCTGTAAGTACCTGATCGATAGTCCTAAGGTTTCTGTTTTAAGAAGTCTGTCCGTGTTTTGTGTAGCCAGAGTTGTCTGTTAATAGTTCAAGGAAGGTCTAACTATGGTCAGACTACCTCAGAAGCTGCGAGAAGGAAATTCTTGAGAAATACTTACATTGTCATCGAGTTTAAGTATGAAGAAAAAGAAAAAAAAATCCATGGATGTTGGCTATTCAAAGGAGTAAAAATGAAGTTAGAGATTACGTTAAAACTGTTAAGTAGAAAGAAAGTAGTATTTGCTTTGCATTCAAATGGTTACGGATCCTAATAGTTCATACAGCTAAGTCCATTTAAAAAACTACTGGAAGAACATGTATCAGCAACATGCACTGCCTTTTCTCTAAAGTAAAACTGAAAACATTGCTATGGTATAGGATACTATTTTGTCAAGGAAAGCTTTGCTTTTTGAGCCTCATCTAAACTGGTAGAAAGTTGTGGTTATTCACTGTGCTTATTCTTTGATGTGGAGTTTGCAGGGGAAGGATATCCTGTCCCCCCACCATTTATCAGCTCCATTAAAAACTGTCCACTGAAAATCTTTTTTTCTAAATCTCATTACTTCTGTGAGCAGCCTTTTTACAGAGCATTTACATCTCAGAACTTGTCAAATGTAGCAGAGTAGAATTTTGCAGCTGCTAAATGAAAGGTATCTGTAAAGTTCCTAGAAATTTTTTATTCTTTCATTTATGGAGTTAAAAATATTACAATAGTTCAGGGTCCTAATCGTTTTTCACTAATACTGAAATTTAACAGAGCTATTCTGATAGTGCTTCTGACTTATTGTCTAGGCATTGCATTTTAATATTTTCCTTGTCTT
Organism: Neopelma chrysocephalum; assembly: GCF_003984885.1. Lineage (NCBI taxonomy): Eukaryota > Metazoa > Chordata > Aves > Passeriformes > Pipridae > Neopelma > Neopelma chrysocephalum. The sequence goes on from NW_020897693.1 coordinate 10,547,120, forward strand.
CATTATTTCTCTGCTTTTGTACAGGACAGGAAGTTGTATATTGTCATTGACAAATGGTCACTTGAAAACAATTGCTGTGGTCACTGATGTGATTCTGTGGTGCTTGTTCAAACTCATACAGTTAGGGTATTGTAAGAAGCAGCATTCACAGATATCAAACAGTTAAAATTTTCCAGTGCAGAAATGGCTGGAAAAAATGGAAAAACTTGTCTAACAAATAAGTAGTTAAAAAAGACACCCGCACCTTCCTGTTTGTCCCTTAAAAGTGTTCTTTTTTTTCACAAGTCTGCAGACGCTGGAGGAAAAGGAAATACAACTAAAGTTGTCTTGGTTAAAATGTATAGTATGACTTCTGGAATTGTGATTAATGTTGGTATTTTTCATCTCTATTACCTGCATTTAGAAGTTCAGAACTTTCCAGATAGCTCTTAAAACTTACATGTCAACAGACATCAGATGCTTTTGTTCTCAAGTGTTTTGGAAAGTTTAGATATCATGTGATGTTATTTATAAGCATTCTTTTGAAAAAACCCACAGTGTTCATATACTTCTCTTAAACAACTTTTGTGGGTGCTAGTCCTAAAATGAACAGCCTTGCTATTTATGTCCTTGAAGAACTGTGGATAGGCACAGTATAAGCAGGGACTAACTGATATCAGAGAAGTTGCTGCAGTTTGACTCCTGCATTAAAGACTGTAACTGCTTGAGGCCAAACAACCTCTTTCTAGCTTATCCAGAGGCCTCCTTTCAGCCATTTGTATTTTAGAAAAGTATCCATCAGCTTCTTCCTACAGGAGAATTACAGGTTTTGGGAAATTACATTTTTTTTTAGCAAATGCATTATTATTGCACTGCATCATATCAATCTGAAGACCTGAGATCAGTCATATGTCATGAATGTCAAATTCTGAAGTAGTACCAGACTGGCTTTATGGTTAATAGATTGGAATTAAAAGAGCTTGGGTGGTGTCACATCTTTAAGAGGTCTGATAGCAATAGCCATGGAAGACACGTGCAGTGGTTCAGGCTGGGATGACTCATACATCCTCTACCCAACGATAAGAATCTGGAGCAGTCACTCAGAAGGAATTAGGTGGAAAGCCTGTAAAACACAGACTTCTTGTTGATCAGCCAGCACGTACTTATTTGCGGGGAGCAGGTTGTATAACTGAATGCTGCCTTGTATGGGAACTGGAAAGGAATTTAGCCTTTCTCAGAATTAGCATCCCTGTGTGGGGGAGTTTGCATTTTGAGTTATTTTAGTTTCTGTATATCTCACCTTTTTAGCGTGGCCTAGATTACAAATTTATCTTGTGACATAGGCAAGTATCATGCTCAGTTTACAGAAACAGGTTGTAACAGTGCCCTCTGAAAGTTCGATTGTTGTGTCAGCTGGACACCATCTTTGTCAGCAGGTCATGTGCTGTGGCAGGCCAGAGAACAGGCAGACACCCTGTCAACAGTAAATGGAAAAGAACATTAACAGCACATGCTGAATTTCTGTGTCTTACTTTAAACTGCAAACAAATTTTCCTTTATGACTGAGCTTAAAGTAATCAGTGTGTTGCTTAGGAAATGCTTACAAGTGGTTCTGACTCACTTCATCCATTATTTTTTTTAATTGTTGTTCATTGATAGAGATGCCCTGGATGCCCTTGGTTTGAAGAGATACTGCTGCCGCAGAATGCTCCTTGCCCATGTGGATCTGATTGAGAAGCTTTTGAATTATGCACCCCTGGAGAAATAAGATAGAAAAAGTACTATGCTGCTAGCCATGTGGAACGGTATCTCCAATTCTAAACTTGAAACTGGACTTCAGGCAGTAAAGGATGAAAGCCAACTGTAGTGCAACCATCGAGAGATGTTTATCTTCTGGATAAAATACTGCCCCGAGCCACTACCGTCTTTCAAGGAAACAAAGGAAAGATGAAGTCCACTTAACCAAGATTTGGAGATTAAAAGTTTGGATGCTTCTTTTTAAATGTGTTTGGAGTTGTTTTGTGAACTTTTAGATGCTTCTGCCAGTACAAATAAATGTTTGTTCATGTAGAAAAATTATTATATTTCATTACAATGTTGAAATAAAGGAGGTCTTTCCTTGTAACCTTCATAAGAGTTTCTGGATAAAGTTAAGCATACTCTTCAATGGATCTTGCCCTTTGGTCATGCTGGTTTTTTTGAGGTGAGGGATACTGCTAAGTAGCCAGTTCAGTGTCCTGCACTAGGCAGGCAAGGGGTAGAAATGTGGGACTGAACTCAAGTTCCAGTGACACAGAAGTGGGTGAGCTTGTTTGGTAAGAGTGAGGCATTACTCTGGAAAGCTGCTGGAGCCACCAGAATACACTTTCCACCGCATTTAAAGTCAACTTGCAGTCTCTACCCCAATCCTTACAAAACACTGGGGCTGCTGTATCTTAAAAACCAGTGAATCAGATGGTGCAGTGCCTTTGCTGAGGTAAAACATGTGTGAGTGTTCCCATGGAAAGCACTGGATGTGAGAATTTACGCATGCTGGTGTGAACAGGATCAAAGTCCTGATCCTGCCAAGCACCTGCACCCCTCTGTAGCTGGTACATACGCAGGCTTTCCACTTGTTAGTCATTTCACTGACTTCACGTTGTTCTGCGCGTGTGGCGCGGCACTGCCTGGCCAAACCGAGAGAGCTCTGCGCTCTCCTGGTGGCATGAAACAGGAAGAGGCCAGCTGTACCTGCAGGGCTTGGGAAGGTAACCTACACTGAGGCAGGCACTGACCCTGCCAAAGGGTCTCACCTTCCTGTTGCACTATCATCTTGTAAGTTGCCCCACGTTTCACTCTGTTCTCTGACGTGCAGAAAATGCAGCGTTCTGGGTGATGAGCGCACAGGCACACACACCCACCTTACCTGAAAGTGAAGGAGGCCCTTTGGTACACCTGTGCATGCCCAGGATTCTGTGCAAATGCAGCGTTAGCTCATCCGTTATGGAATGGGCTCGGAAAGGTGATAATCCCTTAGCTTGCAGCCTGTTACTCCTTGGTGCAGCTAAACTTTTGGCATTCACGTATTGGCTGCAGGGTAAGAAATATCTCTGTGGATTCTTTTCCGTAGTTGAAGAACTACAAAGAAGTTGAACAAAACCTGGCTTTCCAGAAATGCTAATTATTTAAGGTGTTTACTGGGTCAAACTTGTTCACCCAAACTAGATTGTCTCACAAAAGAAGTGGGAGGACAGCTTGCCTTTGGCTATCATCCCAGCAATCTTTACACTTGAACTTGTGTTTCAATTTACTACAAGGCAACAGTAGATGTTTCCCATATTCATCAGTTCTTCACTGAAGACATTTTAAAACCAAATGCTTTATCCTAACGCAGAGAGAATTAAGCAATTAATTTTAGCATTTGTTTCATACTTGGTTGCGTAGCTTATGTTCTGCATGCCTGCTGTGTCAGCCAGCTAAACGCACTTCAAAAAAAACAAACCAAAACCCCTTCACTCCTCTTTCAGGTTATTTTTTTAAAATGGACACTGTGAAATAGAGGATGACCTTTCCAAACTGAACTCGTGTAGGACGCTTTTCCATGCTACAGTGGAGCGTTACAGGGTGAGACGTGCCAGCTTGTTCACAGATCAATCGCCCGGGCCCCACGCTCGCTCCGTGAGCTGCACTGGAAAGCGCAGCAGCCCAGACGGGTACGTCTGGCAGAGGCAGCCGTGCAGGATGCCGTGCAGAAAGCTGTCCTGCATCACTGCCAAGGAACTGGATTAGACGAGCTGACAGGACTTGGGTTTCTATCTGCAAAAGCAAATTTCTAATCTAGTTTTCTGCTTCAGAATAACATGTTTCTTTTCAAAGCGCACGCCAAGTTGTCTGATGTGAAAAGTTATGGCTCTTAAATACTTGTAATGAAAATGCAAATTGCAGAAACACAGCAGGCCTCACTTGAAAATGCTAAGGAAAAAGAAAAACCACCTTTGTTGCTCTCATTACTGTTCTCAAAAACAATGCAGTGGAAGCCAATGACAGATGTTACACAAGGAGCAGGAAAACCACCTGAGTAGCAAGACTATGGGACAGCAGTCATTAATTAGCTCATGCAGCACTTGACACCCTGTATGCAACACAACTTTTCCTCAAGAGTTTGCAAATGCAGTATTGACCCAAAAAAAAGCCATTTCTGTAATGTGGCAAAGCAAACAATTTATCTTGTTCATGTGAAAGGTTGTCTCAAGAGTTTTGTCCTTCAGAGGGCTAGGATCAGAAGCAGAGTTTAAATCCTGTTGCAGAAGGAGTCAGTGAAATTTTCAAGGGATTTCTATAAATCCCAGCTTTCACCCCTGCTCATTGGTAACTAGGAAAGTAATTCCCTTTTTGCTGTCATTTCTCCTGTGATACCTTCTGCAGCAGTTAATAACAGGAGTATTGGATCTGCTTTCTAACCTGCCAGATCTCTTTGGGAAGAGCCATTAAATATACTCACAACAACGGTACTTTTTCAAGGCAATGTAAAAGACACATGCATATACACAGAAGAAAAGAACAAAAGCCTCTGTTTTCCCTGAAACTGAAAAAGGAGCCCTTAACAGAATCAACAGATAGGCAGAAGAGGCAAAAAAAGAGAAATGGTACTGAATATGCAGTCCTTAATTACAAGCAAAATTCTGTCAATTGGAAGATTCCTGAAAAATACAAAAATCCCACTGTATCCCTCTGCAGTCATTTATTCACTATACATATAAAACATTTTGGAAATTTTTCAAGTCTGTTTTCAAAGACTGTTGCAGGGCTCCTACTAATCTGGTGTTGTGGTATTACCCCAGCCAGCACTAAGTCCCTCACAGCCGCTCACTCATTGCCCCGCCAGCAGGACTGGGGAGAGAATTGAAAGGGTAAAAGCCAGAAAAGTCATGGGTTGAGTTTAGTTTAATAGGGAAAGCAAAAGCCATGCACACAAGCAAAGCAAAACGGGGAATTAATTCGCTGCTTCCCATGGGCAGGCAGGTGTTCAGCCATCTCCAGGAGAGCAGGGCCCATCATGCATTAACAGTTACTTGGGAAGACAAACACCTTAACTCCAAATGCCGCCCTTTCCTCGTTCTTCCCCCCACTTTACATGCTGAGCATGATGTCATACGGTCTGGAATATCCCTTTGGTCAGTTTGGGTCACCTGTCCCGGCTGTGTCTTCTCCCAGCATCCCATGAATTTCCAGCCCCCCTTGCCAGCGTAGCAGTATGAGAAGCAGAAAAGGCCTTGGCTCCGTGTAAGCTCTGCTCAGCAATAACAAAAACATCTCTGTCTTATCTACCCTGTGTTCAGCACAAATACAAAACACAGCCCCATATCAGCCACTGTGAAGAGAGTTAACTCTACCCCAGCCAAATCCAGCACACCTGGTATTCTAAAAGCAAGCAGTCACAATTGGAAGCGTAAGAGAAGACACCCCCGGTCACCCAGGCCGCAGCCTCTCTTCACACACCACAATTGTATCAAAATAATAAAGTAGTACCTGAGACACACACGATGGGAGTTGAGGTCGTGAAAGTACAGAGGAATCTGCTTCTGGAGTTCAGCATCTTGCTTCTACCTGGAGCATCAGCACCAGGCTACGTGTGTGCTTGGAAAGCTTTACGATTCTTGAAATGACAATGTTAAACAAAAAAAACCCTCTTGATCATAACTCTGAGTCCGTCTGCAGGAAGGAAGTGCTTTTGTGCCTATCTGTAATGAGCCTCAGGCCTTACATTTCAAAAGGAGTTTTCCTCTGAAAAACCACCTCTTGTGAGGGTCTCACCCCAGGGTGATTGTCCTGGTTAGAACGGCTGGGACCAATTCATCCCTGGATGGGTGTAACCCAAAACTGTGTATTCTATAGCCTCCATGCCATTTCCCAAAAACTGCTGTCAGTAGAGGCCTGCAAGGTGGGAAGATGTTCCTGTACCCTTTTATGGAATTCCCCGCTCTGATATCCTTATATGGAATTCCCCACTCTGATAAGAGGGACTGAGCATCCACATGCCCTTTTATGGAATTCCCTACTCTGAGGGAGGGACTGAGCACTCCCGCCTGAACTGGAGAGTATATAACTGGGAGTTTCAGAGCCTTGGGGCTCTCTCTCGTGGGACCCAGAGGAAGACAGCAGACCACCGCTGCTCCCAACCAGGCTGAGACCACCACCCTCGACTGGACTGCAATCACCACTTCTGACCAGACTGCAGCAGCTCTCCCACCAGCAGGTTTATTCCCTCTCCCTTTGCTTTGGACTCGGGGGGTGGGCCAAGGTACACCACTTTTGTTCATACCCCAGGGTGCTGGGTTTGTACATTTGGGTTTTGTGGATTAAAACCAATTGTCTGTCTGTATAATTGTACTTATTGCATTATTTTAATAAATTGTTATTCTGACTTATAAATCTCTCTTTTGAATTGAGTTCATTTTGCCTTGCTGGTTAACTTTTAAACCAGCACAGTGATTTACTGAGAAATGTATGCTGGGTTTTTGTTCTTCCCATGACTTTTCCCTAAATGCAGCCTGGAACTGGATATTCAAGTCTGACTTCTTGTCTATATGAAGAAATAGGAAAACTCTGAAAATTCTGATTAAAACCAGCACACAAACCCCCACAGCTGTATGTTTCAATTGAGATGCCTAACTAGCCCTGCGGCTACAAAACTACATTTCACTGGTAATAAACTATGAGGATCCAGAACATGAGCTACCTCTTTCCCTGCAAAGGGCCTACAGGAAAAATCAATCCTCGCCCTTCCAGGAAAAAAAAAAAAAAAGAACCATCACCAAAACCTATTTAGAGGCCTATTTGCCTCTGAAATTTAATTTCAGTTTAATTCCAAATTGTTTCTAAGTTCAGTACTGATCCTAGTAAGAAAATAGCATTTCTACTTCGTCCCCTCTCAGAGGAGGACGTGTAATCCATTTGAGCTCAATTAGCCAGTAAGATTTGCTTACTACCAAAACTTCTTGGTAGTAAGACCAAGTTGGAGTTGAGACATCTCCAAAATAATGATGTTTCAACCTAGCTCTGACTGCCTAGATTATGAACACAGATTTGCTTTCCCCCTCCTGCACATTGCACCAGGATTTACATTGTGGCTCTGTTTTCAGATGCGAGTTTTATTCAGTTCCTCCAGCCAGTGAGAAAGCATTTTTTAATTGCTCAATAGGGACAGCACAATAGAGATGTTTGAAAACCAAGGGCAGGAAGCACGCGGCTGAGACTTCATCTCTGCCGTGCTGGATGGTTTGATGTGTTGCCCACTGAAGTCTGTAGGAGTCTTTTCATTAACTTCAATGTGACTTAAAATGGCCTGGTGGCATGTGGTGCCTTACACCACTCGGGTGTCCAGGATTAATTCATTTTGCTAAGTTCTGCTAAGAAAAGCTGTTTGAGGTGCCCAAGCCTCAGATACTCAAAGAGCTTTCAGATCTTGCTGCAGACCTCGACCATGTGCACTTCTAGCACATAAGGCCATAAAATTAAATAAAAGGTAAGAAGTTATCGTTGGCTTCAGCGAGTCCTGCCACCCAGGGGGACCTACAAGGCTTCGCTTTTGGGCTGGTGCTTGGAAGCAGCACAATATTTACATGGGAGCAGTTCTCATTTAAACCCTCATTGCTTTCTCCCTCATATTCCCTTTCAGAAACATATAGGGAATGTAGAGCCAAAATGTGCAGAAAGCATTAGGGTTTGTGCCCCTGATCTAATTTCTCCTCCACAAATGCACATCTTCCAGACTCCGGCAGTCACCCTTTTAGGTGAGCTACATCTTGTCTTGTGCTGTAGGTCACACGTAGCTGGGGTGAAGCCACCGAGCTCCCAAGCACCACACAAGTTTCCCCACAATTTCCTCCAGGATACATCTCCTCCCATGTTGAACATTTTGTCTTGTAACAAACAAGCTAGAAAATTCATGCAGGAAAGCCCTTCATTTATCCCTCCAAAATACAATGCAAATGTTCTAATAAAATGGGTTCATTATTTCCTGCCTTTTAGGAGCTGAACGGCCAGTGATCAAAGAAAGGCGTGGAATAGCAGACAAAAAGCTAAAAGCCCATAGACATTGGGAGCACAAGAACCCTGCAGCTAACAGCAAACTTCAAAGCAAGTGGCAAAGGCTGTGGTCAAGCCTTTTTGTAGGCACTGATGATTTTGAATTAACCCACACCCCACCCCATGGGCTGGATTTACAGTTAGCAAGAAAGAATACTGAATACTCACTGTTTGGGAAGCAGACCTCCTTCTTATAAAACCAGGTCTACTTGGAGCACTCCAAGAAATGAACTACTTCTAAAAAACATTAAATAAATCAGTGGTGTGATTCAGTGGGAGCACAGGACAGCTGTGCTCAGCACCTACTTTTAGATGCTGACCTTTTCTGAGCTGCTGCTTTCCACATTTTCTAGTGTTCTAGCTTTGAATTTCCTCAGAGATTAACCTAAATGTCATTGTCCTTGCCAACATTTCTCCAGAGACCCGATCCAAGTGCATGAAGCTCAACGGGAATCTTTCCTGGAGTGCTGGTGTACTTTGGGTCCATCCCTTTCCATCCTCTCTTTGCATTCTCTAGGCTGGTCCCATCAGGAGTGGAGACTCCCTTTGCCCAGTCTCTGTTTAACCTTATTGCTTATGACTTTTAAAGACAGAAAAAGGCTTCACTTCACAGTGAAGTGTCTGTTTAGGGACAGGCCCTGACAAGAACGGTCTCGTTAATGGGAACCTTGGGCAACCACTGCAATGCCTCAGTTTCCCTGCCTGTACCTCTGAGATGGCACCTCATCCCACTCTTCAGAAACCATCAGAGATGGGCAACAAGGAGAAGCCTAATATCACCAAACCCCTGGTGTATTCTTGCCTCCCTCTTATGAATGACCCATATCATATAACCTCAAATCCTAACAGAAGATTTTTAACTAGATTAAAAAAGCAGTTTTTGACACTAAGCAGAGCCCAGTGTGGGAACTGCTGATGGAAAACTGCTGCCCTGAGCTTTTGCAGCAATTCAGAGATCAGCAGCATCACTGTCCCCAGCAATCCAGAAGATACAAGAACACAGCTGAAGTCCAATTATCTCCAGCTATTTACTGAAAGCTGCCTTAAAGTGCTTCCCCTCCTTTTTTTTCTTTTTAATGAAGTCTTCCCTACAGCAGTGTGTGTAAAAGTGGGCTCCTTCCCAGGAAGTGAGAGGAGAGAGAAGGGAGAAGCATCCACTTTATGGAGCAAGGGGTAAATGGTAATTAGGGCAATGCCTACTACTCAGGGTTAAAGGCTGCCCTGATGAATGTGCTCCTCCCAGCATTGATCAGCCACTGATCACCCACCAGATGACCAGCTCTGCCCAGCTCTTCATCAATACCATAACCAAGCAATACAGCCAAGCCCTCAAGCCTCCCATTTCCAAAGAAAGTGGGAACTCAGAACTTTTATAGTTGAGTTTATAAATTCATATGTAGCAATGCAATAGCTAACACTTGGGCTGGAGGTATAACAAGAGGTTTTTCTGAAATTACCCCCCGAAAATTTGAAAACAAAAATCAGATGAGTGCTGCTCTTGGCTGTAGGCCTTTCCTTGTAATGAGATGTGCAGCTGAAGCAATTACTAACTTTAGTTTTTTAAAGAAGCAATAGCAGTTTGACTAGGAGGTCTTCCTCCAGGAACGAGCTAGTAAATGAAAGCATTAAGTTAATAAGGGCTTGAGTGCTTCAGATCATTACAGAGATGGCCTGCAGCTCCACACTTCTCCAACTAGATTTTTTTTTTAATATTATTGTCAAAACAGCTTGAAGAAACCCCTCTCTGGATCCACTGAGCATTAAATGCATCGTAGACAAATGGCTGTTTTCCTCTATCAAGCAACGTTTTAAAAAGTAAAAAAGTAATAATTAAATTCCACTGATGAATAATTGCTTCTAATAAATGAAGGAGAAATAAATACCATTGGCTTCAGCAGCTTTTATGTCAGTGACCTGAGCTGCTACTGAACCAAATGGACAATGCATGTTGCAGGAGCTGGGAGCAGCACCATGGAGAAACTCCCATTTCAGCTACACCAGAGACATTTTGAGACACGGTTCTTGATGTCTGAGCAACAGCCAGAGCAACTGGTAGTTCCTGACAGCCTGGCATCCACACAGTTAAACCCATTGTCTCAAACCTTGGATGGGCAAACTTTCTTTGGGCCAGGTCCAGGACATGGATCTGCATTGTCCAGAACACAGCTTGATCCTCCCCCCAGGATCAAGGTGGTCATGCACTGCCTGAGTGAACATCCTTCATGGAGGCTGGGGCTAAACTGCCCCAGACCTACCACAATAGTTTACCTTCACTCCTTGCCAGGGTAGCATGCCAGCAGGCCAACAAACTCCTACAGCTTCCACATCTCAACTCAGGGCAGATTTCCACAAAAGAAGGTGACTCCTACAGGGAATACCTGGACAGCAGAGCTCTTCCTTCTATTGAAGACCTCTTATAAATTATCATCTTTTTTTCCTCCTATCTCACCTCCCTCAGGCATGTTCCCAACTCAAAACATCTGAAACTTACTCTAAACTTTGGAAGTGATCAGCTAAACGTAACCAGAAAGAGCTTCAGACCTTCGCTCCCTTTCACACATCCACTTCCAGAGGGGTTCACAGAATCACAGAATTAATTAGTTTGGAAAAGACCTCTGAGATCATCAGGTCCAACCATTGATTGGGTACCACCATGTCAACTAGACCATGGCACCAAGTGCCATGTCCAGTCTTTCCTTAAACACATCCAGGGATGGTGACTCCACCATCTCCCCAGGCAACCCATCTGTGAAGAAATTCTTCTTAATGTCCAACCTGAACCTCCCCTGGCACAGCTTGAGGCTGTGTCCTCTCATCCTGTCGCTAGTTGCCTGGGAGAAGAGACTGATCCCCATCTGGCTACAACCTCCTTTCAAGGAGTTGTAGAGAGCAATACAACTTGGACCTGAGCCTCCTCTCTCCAGGCTAAACACCCCCAGCTCCCTCAGCTGACTGCTGCAGGCAGAAGCAGTGAAGTCATATTGTGTATGAGGTTACTGCAATATCACAAACTTAAGCTGGTTATTTCTTTCTTCTTTATTTTAAAAGCTACAATATTCAGGTAGCTCAAGGAAAAACAACCTTTGGATTTTGTCTGCTCATAAATCCATCACAACAGCTTGGGGGAAAACAGTAAATAAGATACTGGAAGAACAGCACAAGAGGCCAAAAGAGGAGCATCTGCCTCTGGATGTGCTATTTGCAACCAAAGCCAGGTAGCTGGCTGTGATATTAGTGTGTGGTATTGATTTGTTCTTAATCCAGAGAAATGCCCCTGTAATGAACTCTGCTGTGCCCTTAATGATTTCATATTGAAGGATGTTAGGTGCCTTGCTCATAACAGAGTAACAGCAATTCCAAAAATAGCAATCCTCATAATAAAATGTTATTGAGGATCCTGAATTTCAATATAAAAGAGACTCTGCTGTACTCAAGGGCTTACTAGATACAAATGCATACTTTAAAAAGTTGTATTAAAGTCATGTTGGTACCTCAGTTACAGAGGCAATGTGAGATGCTACTCCAGGGAGCGGCTGATCCCCATGTCCCCGGGAAACTTTTAGGTAGATGTAATACAGGCTGGATTTAATCCCACCAGATGACTGGGGCTGAATGGCTAGAAAGAGCTGAGACGCTTTTGCGAGCTGCCTGTGAGGGCAGGAGAGCATGGCTGCCGTGCTCATCAGCAACTAACAGGGACAGCACAGGAACAGGGCGCTGGGCCAGGTGCCACATGCCTGATCCTGGCTCTGCTGCTCATCCCCCAGCCTCAGGCTGACACCTTCCAGGAGAGGGCCACCAGTGAGCTGCCACTGCAACTGGTGAAAAGGGGGCTTGCGAGAGAGGGCGGCTGCTGCCAGCTGACCAGCAGGGAGAAGCATTCCCACCAAGCTCAGGGCCACCACAAGGAACTCAGAGCTGGGAGCACCAGGTCTAAAACTGACTTGCCCTCACTTGCAGATGATTTCTCAGCCTTAGCTTTGTCAGTGCAGCAAACAGCAGCCTCAAACTAAGCCTGCCAGCAGGGCTTCCCAGCCCTATCAGCACGGACATCTTCCTGCAGGCTAGCCCGGTGGGTAGGACCCCGGTGGCTGGGAAGGATGGTGGTTGTCCATCTCCCATCGCAGGCTAGTTTTGTTGGTGCCAGAGCCTCCCTCCTGGACTAGAAGGGCAGAAGGGAAGACCCAGCCCTGCAAAGAGTCGCCTGGAAGCAGCTTCAAGCCTTCAAATAACCCTCATGTACCAATCAGCTTAATTTAGAGCAACCAGGGGCATTTCCCGCCACCTCTAGAGAGACTGGGGACAGGATTAATTAGCCGGAGGAAACAAGGGGTGAACATTTGCCTCCTACAAACCTCAAAAGGAAGCTCAGATTTCGGCTCATAGGTTATCCAGGATGTAGACTGGAAAAAAAGCCATTCGCTCAATTATGCCTTAATTTATAGCATAATTGGCTTGATTACAGCCCTGGTTTCTGACCCCTGCCCAGGAGGTATGCCAGCCAGGCTGCCCCTGCCTGCAGGGTCTGTGCACAGGGCAGGTGGGAGCGCCTGGGGGGGCTGTAGTTTGCTGCCTTCTCCCTCCAGGACCCTTTCCTGGGGAAGAGTGGTATTAAAAACGGCCGGAAAGGTGAACTTGTTCCCCCAAACTGGTGAGGCAGGAACTGCCTTCCTCTCCCCAAACCCTGAACTCCCTCTGTGCTTTAGTCTAGTTCCTGCTTCCACTTAACCCACGGGCTGGCAGCACATGGTCCTCCCCTGGGAGACAACAAGCGTCCTTGGACCCTGACTCTGGGAAGGACTCTGAATCTTAATGCAATGAAACCATAGCATCTCTCCAGCAGTGAAGAGTGGAAGTTATCTGCACCCACAGTCCAGAAACCTCTGCCTGCAAGAACAGAATCAAGTTTACTCAAAGCTCCAGGCTATGCAAAACTAGAAAAAATTACTGATTCTAAACCAGAAGCTGCAGTTTGACACCAATGATGTGCATTTCCCATTGCTGGTTTCAGAAGAGGAGTGCCACCAGACTTCAGCAGTTTTGCAGGGTCATAACTCCTTTGGAGCAATATTTTTATTGTTACAGGCAGAACTGAAGTGATGCAGCTGTGACCGGGGCTCTGTGGAGCTTGGCACAGCTTGAACGGACACTAAAAGGAAGCTCTGAATCTAAGAGGGCAAGGAAAAGGAAACACTATTAGGAATTTGTCCACTGTGCTTAGCAGGGGGCTCGCAGGTGCAAAGGAGCTCAGCCCTCACTCAGGCAGGTGCAGGATGGAATTCTCCTGGAGTGCTGTCTGCTCCTCCACTCCCATCCAGCACCAGCACCACCAATATCTGGATAGCTGGTCACTTCACTAAAGGGGTCATGACCTCTGCCAAAAACCCTGATGCAAGAGGTATCCTCAAACCCCCAAGCAAACTGGGGACACAACACCAAGCTCCTGTATAACAGTCAGTACCTTAACCACATCCCCACCAACCCACCACTCTGCTTGTGAAATGCTGCCTCTTCTCGCCCACATTTGTTTAAATTCAGTTCACTCCCAGAAGGCAGAGTCAGTTTTTTGGTGTAAAGGGGGCCAAGAGCCCAGATTTGTTAGAACTGTGATTTTAATAACCCCATCCAGTGACATTACCTATGAAAAGGTAACTGTAAAATACATTTGAAAAACATATTTAATACATATGCAACTTTGTTTGCTGTCCCATGATTTAGTGCTCCACTCCCTGTTCTAGGGTTCAGGATTGTTCAATTCGGAAGTGTGGACATGAAATGTTTCTTTTGAGTAATCCTGTCACAGCTGCCAGCTAGAGCCCAAACAACTGAATCATTCATGAGCCCATCCTCAGAGCACGAGGCATTCAGCAGAGGAAAGAGCAGGTCAGCCTTTAACTGACTGCTATTAAAAACTTTCATTAAAGTCCTGGAAAAGGGTGGTGGGAGAGGGAGAAAGGAGGAGAAGGAAATAAATTATAACATTGATCATGTTTGTGGAAGGATGATGGAAGTGGGATGGAAAATGCAAGAAAGGACAAAATGTGAGTGAGCCTGGGATATCTCAGTCGGGCACGTTTAAATGGGACAAGATCTAATTTAGGTAAATATAAAATAGTGCCTGACAATGCTCAGCATATAACAGAGAATAACATGCAAGAGAGGAGCCATAAGAGCTGGGCTTGGAGGGACATGCCTTCAGATGTCACTTTGTAGTGGCATTAGCTGTTATTTCAGTCTGCGAGGAACTGAGCTGACACCTTCCAGGAATGGAGATAGCAGTTGGAGTCCCAAAACCTGAGCCTGGTGCCTCACATCTCAGGCCATCACTGTTTAATGATGCATCCCAAAATGGGCAGCAAGAAATCAAAGTGTGTAAAACAACATGGGAAAGCAACTAGTCACTAAAGACTGTTTGGGAGGGTAAACAGCTGAATAAACAGGCAGCTCTTCCAGGAACTGGAGAAGGGAGAAGGCGACCATGATTCTGGAAGAACTGAACACATTTCTATGGTGGCAGATTCCTGGGGTAAAGCGGTTCCAGCATTTTTGAGTGAAATAAGAAATATAACCCTCACCTGTATATAAGTTCCTGCAGGCAATGGAAATCCTCCAGCATAGCAGGAGATATGTAGATGTACATACACACACATACCGTCACAGCTGTAAAGCGTCACCCCACACCTCTGCACCCTGGAGTCAGTGCTTGTTTTGGGTTGGCCTCCAACCACAGAGGAGCGTGAGGGGCTCAGAGCAACCCTCATGTTTCCCCCATGGCAGCCAGGGACACATGCTACAGCCATCAAAGTCACATCTGGGACTGCAGGGGGACAGGGCTGCCTTTTGCTGTCCCAGTGTGGGGAGACAGCAGCCGCTGGCAGGATCAGGTCCTGTCAGGGCACTGGGCTCTCTCTACACACTGTGCGAGTAGAAACTGCTCTTTGCTTGTCAGCAAGACAGTTCACTGCTCAGAAAAATGAAGCCTGGAAATACCTGATGCTCAGCAGCTCCTTTTCTGCAGGCAGGAGCTGTAATCAGAAGAGGGAAAGCTGCTGATCCTGATGGCCTCGGCACATGTAGCATCCTTTCCGTTAATGCAAGGCAGCGGGAAAGCAGAAGAAGCAGCCTCCCTTTCAGGGAGTAAGAGGACTTCGAAACCCCAGCATGCTTGATGGTCTGCTGTGCTGGAATAAGTCACTGAATGCATTTGGTGGGCATCAGCATCCCTGCTGTGGATGTAACTATAGCTCATTTGAGGGCATTATGCTCCCATCCCACAAGAGATTTGTCATTTTTGAAGGCACCACATGAACCTGCTTCCCGTTGCCTCCTTGGCCAGCTGGGTGGTGCCATCGGCACCTTCCCTCCTGACCGGACTTTGGCGAAGAGCAAGGACAGGCAGACGTGCTCCTCCTGCAGGACCAGCTCCCGGGGAGACACGGCACAGGGCCGGCAGCCCGCGGAACTGCTCTTTAATAGAGCCCAGAGCCCCCACAGCAAAATAGGCTGGGCCAAGAGAAGCTGGGAGTCCCTGCTCATGCACACCCGTGCCCCAATTCAGCAGCAGAGCTGCTTGAGCCAGCTCCCGTCGCTGGTCCATGCTGAGTAACAAGGAGTGGCACAGAGCACCCAGCATCTTCTCCCACGTGCACATGGAAACCTGGGGAGGTTTCACGGCAGGAAAGGAGAGAGCATTCCTCTCTGCCAGTTCCCAAACAGGCTGCATTTGTCCCGTCTCGAGAGGGAGAAGAGTATCACTGCCTGAGTCTCGACTTCTTCTCTCCACCACTACAGCTGTCCTTAGTCCCAGCCCATCAGGAAAACAAGGACATTACAACCACTAGGAACAGAGGCTTCATAAATGGCAAAAGAAAGGGCACCAAGGCCTCCCTGCAGGGAAAATTCCTCTCGATTAAACGGCAGGAGAAGAAAAGGCAGGTCTGTGAACTGGTTTGGGGTTAGAAGCAGCCCTGCAGGGGAGCATAAAATACCTGTGTCTTCTTTGAAGCTGCAGGAACAGGGTGACTGCCCACAGCTGGACCCTCGCAGAAACTATTTACTGCTACATCTGTTTTCCCTTTCATTCCTGAGCAAATTGTACTGACCACTCGGGCTCCCCAGGAGAGCAGACCCCCGGCTGAGCTAACTGCTGAAAAGGGCAATTAGCACACTCCAAATCTCCAAAGGGGAGAAGCCTGTGCTCCTGCCTCGAGAGAGGTGGCAGCATGCAAGAGACCTGAGGCTGTGGGCCCGCAGGGATGCTGTGAGATGGTAATTGCCCCCTGATCACAGACACTGCAGAACCCAGCCTGCTGTGATCATGCAGAGTGTCGTAATAAGACAATGTCTGCCTGCTAAAACTCACAAATTGAGTCTTAGAGGTTTCTTTAAGAGCTGATTTTAGGCAACATTTCAAAAAAAAGAGAAATCCCTTTTAAGCAATTGCTTCATTCTTAAAGACACCGTGCTACAGACTTCACAGACCTGTGACAGTCTTGTAGAAGGGGTGCTAATTTCCCTTTGGGGGTGGCAAACGGTGGCCACACTGCACCCCTAAGGACACAGAGGGGAAAAGGACAAAGCGTAAGGAAGAGTGCTGTGGACATTTCTCTCTCTGTGCAGCAGAGCTGTTTGGACACAGCACAGAGCCATCCATGCCACCTTCTGCACCTCCACTGCTATCATGCAGGCAGGAACCAGCCTGTCTGCTCCTCTAGCCCCACTTCGGCGAACAGCCCTCCAGCGCAATCCCTCCCTTATTCGTTGTACCCCACTTTAAACTCACCTCTCCTGAAAACAGGGCTTGGGACAAGGTCTTATAAATGGGTCAGGACCACTTTCCTGTCTTACCCAACGCATCCCAGGAATGCAGCTCCCTCCCCTCAGCAGTACCACAGCAGGGGCACTGTCTCACCTCGCCACTCCTGAGGCACCCACGTCTGCCTCCTCTGCACAGGCAAACACACCTGTGGGTATTTTTGGCAGAAATCCCGGCTCCGAGCCGAGTGCTGGCCAGGTCAAGCCGTCAGCCTCAGTCTTGCGAGACCAGTGCCTTGCTGTAGGCATGAAAATCAGGCACGTTGCCGGACCCGGCAGGAGCGACCCTCAGTTCCGGCTGCGGGAGCAGCGGCAGGACCGGAGGCGCTTCCCGGGGGCTGGAGGCAGCGCCGGGCCGCGAGCGCCACCGTGCGGCCGCGCCCCGCACCTGCGGCCGGGACAGCGGCACGGCCGGGACAGCGGCACGGCCGGGACCCCAAACGGGACATCCCAACCCTAAATCCCAAGCGGCAATAACAGAGGGCACACGCCTGCTCCCTCTTTTTGACATGCAAGGTGGCCACAAACTACTCTACAGAGCACAGAGCAAACACTCAGAGAATTGTTAGCGCTGGAAGGGTCCTCTGGAGGCAGGGTCACCTAGAGCAGGTTACGCAGGAATGCGTCCAGGTGGACACGCAGCACTGTTTTCCCTTTTATTCCTAAGCAAATAGTACACAGGACCCAGCACCCACACATGCCCTGCTACCCACTGTGGTAGGAACAGGCTGCCCCATTGCAGCAGTCCTTGTCCTTGTAGCACAGGTGGAAAAGGGGAAAGATTTCCACTGTCTGTGTGGTAAGTGGAAACACCAGAGCCCTGAGCCAACTGAGAAGACCACTCAAGTGGTCTTCTGAAGCACACCCGACTGATAACCACAGGTGGCAGCTGGTCCAGCACGGTGAATTTGCATGTTACCTGATGGCAAAGGCCCTGTCCCACCTGCCTCAGAGCTCGGCCTGCGACAAGGAGGTGTAGCCTGTGTGACAAGGGTAAGAGCACAGACGCTGGAGAAGTGCTTGGGTGCGCACACCACAGCTGATATGGCCATACCTTGTGCCCTGAGGTTCTGCAGCTTCAGCCTCTGGTGCCACAGGGAGCAGCCTGCAGCACCCCATGGCAGCACGTCATAACCGGGCTGGCAAGGTCAGGGACGTGGAGCAGATTCTCCCCCAGCTTCCTTCCCAGGCTGGTCCCTCAGACCAGCTTCTTCTCTAGAAGCTGGCTCCTCAGCAGCAGGATCTGAGCCATCCATAGAACCCACCTGGCATATGGTACCCGTTCAATTTTGCTGCACAGAGTCAGTACAGAACCTTAAGCTTTATTTTTCTATTGGCCAGCAACTTAAACTGGGTTAAAAAAAATCCAAAAGCAATGAATATTGTTACACAGAGAAAAAGTATAAAACAACTCAGTGTACAAAAGCCAACTTACTGTTCATATCTCATTCTTCCTGGCCTCTCCCAACCCTGTACAATGTCTTTGAAGGGAATGGGCAAAGGCAGC
Source organism: Neopelma chrysocephalum (assembly GCF_003984885.1). Lineage (NCBI taxonomy): Eukaryota > Metazoa > Chordata > Aves > Passeriformes > Pipridae > Neopelma > Neopelma chrysocephalum. The sequence continues at coordinate 10,565,487 of NW_020897693.1, forward strand.
TATGAAGATATGCTTAAGAAACTAGAAATATTGCTTCAAGCAACATGCTCAATATTTTCCTCTTAGTTAGTAGTCAATACTTGTTAAGGAACTCTACTATAAAACAAGAAATAATTTAGAGATTTCTCCTTTAGATCATTACACAATAATTTAGATTTCTTTCCTCTCTTTCCTACTGCTGTGGAACCAAAGATACACCTCAGTTCCTCCACCTCTCTTTCAGCATTAGTCAAGGATTATTTCTTGGGGCTGATGATGAGGGAGTTTCAGATTGACCTGCTCTGAATTTTAGCAATGTCACCCTTAAGCGCCAGTCCAAGATTTCTGCTCTGTGAACCACAAACTCCACAATGCCGCAAGACCCTTTAGTGGTCTGGATGATTTTGCTTGTGTTAGCTGTCTGCTGCCAGGGACAGGGCTCAGCAAGCATCGCTAAAAGCCCAAGAGAGGGAATAAATTTGTTTACAGAAGCCCGAGCCTGTCTTCACTGCTCAGAAACACCAAAATCCCCTGGCCCTTGCTGCTTCATGAGTATAAAAGGTAGACCAGGAATGAGGGATGAGAGGCACACAAGATACCATGAATTCAGGCTGAGAACCTGCTGGTACCAAGTACATGGCAGCAGTGATGTCTGTGTCCTGTATGTATACAGCATCCCAATGCACAGACAATATTTAATTAAAATCTATTCCACTGCAGCAAACAGTTAACCCAACACTACCAATTTACCAAGTATACTGGGCCAGCTGGTTCAAACTGACTCTCCTGACCTTCTCAGCAGTAACCAGTACAGTGGGCTTCCAGATAAAGCCAGAAAACCCTCAGCTGATTAATGAGCTCTTTGGAGGCTGATAAAACATCTGTATATATTCATTTCCTGCCCAAGGGAGGCAAGCCTGGAGGTTTTAAGTAGAAAAATCAAGCCAAGGGCATGTCCCTACATGTGTGGTAACAGATGAAGAAGGTATTTCCCCTAACTGAACAGGCCAAAGGGAAGCAAGATATGCCAGCCCCACAAACAGACCAGCTCTTCACCAAACCTCAGCAGGGGAGAGGTAGGAGGAAGAGTGTTCTCTCTCATGCTAGAAGCTACTCAATAAAACAGACAGAATTAGAAAGTAGTCCATCCTCTTTGCATCAGAATTGGTAGGAAGAAAAAGGCCTCTTGTGGCTCCTAATGGCACTGTGTTGGGGGAAGCTTCAAGGAAGAGGAGGAAGTGCTGAGAAATCCTAAGGCACTCACATCTTGGCAACATGAGAGTCACCACCAGATTTCAGCTGCACCAAGTTGTGCTCCCAGTTAGCAGGACAAGTAGCTCCTGCCCCAATCAGCCAGGCAGGCATTCTCTCAGGTGGAAAACAACTGCGTTAGGATGTTGGTGCACTCTTGGGAGGAGGGAGAAAAATCTTCCATGTATGAGAAACTCAGCTCTGACTCCAGCTCAGCACAGAAACATCTTCTGTCCTCAGTGTCAATGCCCAGTGCTGCTGAGCCACTTCTCAGAAAGCAAACCGTGATTCTTGTACAGCATCCTGATAGCTTCATGATGGCTCAGGAAAAGCCTCAAGAGAAGTGGCCTTGGATAAATCTTGCTTCATAGTTATATCAAGGGACTGTTTCACTAAAGCTTCTAGCAGAAGATCCACAGCTCTTTTGTTTCTTGACATGGAAGAGGACCCGCTGAGCTCCCGGCTACCTTGTACACAACAAGGAGGGTGACTTTCCCCCAGAGGGGCAGGTAAGGCGGTGCGTGGTTCTAAAGGCATTTAATTATAGAGCCAAGTCCTCAGGTTACAGACACTTTGGTGGTGGTGATGGAGAGTGGTCAGGTTGGCAGGTGCTAAGGGAAGTGGCAGAAGGGGAGCAACAGTGTTCCCACAGCTATTAATATGGTTCTGACTTTAAACTCTTGTACAAGCAGCAGGTGAAAATCATCCCAAAGATCTACAGAGTGTAAAGAGAAGAGAGAAATACATGAAAAAAGAGAATGGATGCAGTGGAGGCAGCCACTTGCAAACTAGCAGTCTGGACTCCGGCTGGTGTGGCAGCCAGCTCCCGCCTGGCGATACCACACTCCAGCTTGCAATAAGCAGCAGGAGAGAACGTAATCTGTGCTAATCCTTGTAATTAACCACCAGTAGCTTCCTGGGGTGTAATTTGGCTGCTTTCCAGAACAAAGGGGAAATATCCTGCGCTCTCCCCTCTATTTATAGATATGAGACACCCATATCCTACCCTTTTATTCATCACCCTCTCCAAAATAATGGCAGACCCACAGGGCTGCTATTCATTATGACACAACTGAGGGAGAAATCCTGGATGATTTAGGATAATCCTGAGGACCCGGGGTAGGAAGGTCCCTGCGGTGGAGCGGCTCCCCCTCTGGGCGGGCAGTGACGGCACATGGCCACACGAGGGCTCCCTCGGGCTGCCGAGCCGCCGCCATGGCCGGCACGGCCCTTCCCATGGCCCTGGGGCAGAACTGTCCCCCCGGCCCTGCTGGATACACACCCTCACCCGCAGGGAATTGACCACACTGGCTGAAAGGCTTCTGCTTTGGAGCTGGTGAATCCTCGGGTCCCCGGAGTACCTGGCAACTCCTCCTTGCCAGGCAGGGAAGGGCAATACAACACCAGATGTTTTTTCCATCCCCTGGCTCAGGGGTTCCTTGAACTTCTGCCCAGCAACCCCAAAACTCCACCCAGCCCTTTTACCTGCACACAAGCAATGCTGATCCCCACCGCCCCAATAATTTTCAGATGCTCTTGAATGAAGTTTTCCAGCTTGGTAATGCAACCGCTCTGCAGGGTGAAAGAAGGGACATGGAAAGTCAGCTTCATTTTAACCTCTTGTTTAATTTAATCCCATGGTTGTAACACTTGAAAGCAACATTATAGAAGGTAGTGTCTGTGAGCAACCTCTTCCCCCAGTACCACTGGAAAAGCGACACAGATGATGTGAACTGCATCACATTTTGTATTGCTCTGAACCAGCTGGCTCAAGAACCACTGAACAAACCCGAGGTGGCTGCTGGCTGGGCAGAAGAAATGGAGAAAAGCCTGCCACATCACACAGAGTGTGCCACTCTTCTCTCAGATACGTGGAGAAAGATTCCCTCACTCACTGCCTAGCACGTGTCTGGGGAGGATATTTACTCCTGTCAGGCCAAAAGGCCAAGGAAACGCTGCTGAGTGGATGTAGTACAAAACCACTAAAATAACAGGAACCTTTTAAGAGGAAATTCTTCCCACTGCTATTTATGACAGCAGCGAGTTTCGGTGTGAACCTGGAACAGCAGGCTCTGGCTGCCTCTGCCTTGCAACTGCATCCTTGGCTGGCGTCATGACTTTTCCCTCCCTGTTTCAGGCCCAAGTTTTTATTGTCAGAAGGCAAAATTAAATCAGCAAGAGCACTCTCTGTTGCTCTGTTTGGTTTTTTTTTCCTTTAAATAATTAAACTGTTTAACTCTTGAGGCAGGTTTTCACTGGAAACATCAGGGGGATTTATTGTGTAGGCTACAGCAGTGCCCCAAGGATGCTGGGGACCCTCTTGCCCCAGGAGTTTACAGTGAACACACACACATGCAGGCAGAAGGAAGGAGTGAGAACACAGCCTTCCAGGGAGAGTTGGCAAATGCCTCATTTTTCCCACACCAGCATTAGATTTTATAGTCAGACCCAGCTGCCCTGATATGAAGTAGATACTCCTATTCCCTATCTGACCCTTTTCTAGGTTTTCCTTCCTCAAAGCCACTTAAATATTTTGTGGACTCCAAGACTTCACATCATGATATGCAGCATCTGACTGTGGATCCAAACTTGCCCTTTCAGCCTGTTCTCCTCTACAGGTAGGCCAAAATATCTGGTAGCCTACAGAGCCTCTCTTAATGCAGCTGGGCAGCTGCCTCCAGCTTTACCCAGCAAAGAGAGAGGATGGGAATTGCCAGACCTGCCCCTCAAATGGTTGTGAGTTTCCACTCTCAGAAACACCTCATCAGCTCGTGGATGCTTTCTGCACTACTTCCTCATTGGGTCTTGCCCAAAAGCCAAACCTCATGGGAAAGCCTTCTTCCTGAAGTGCAAAACCCAGCCGGGCAGCTGGACATATGAAGGGCTTTGGTAGATCAGAAAGACTGGACTTCATCTCCCTATTTATTCTACAAAAATAGATGGTTGGCTTCCTTTGAGCTGCTTGAGTTTCTTGGCTTAATGCAGATGTTACTCACGTTCCTTTTCCAAGTCCTGTTCAAAACACAGACTGTGAGAAAGAAATACCTGCTCTGAAGGGGCCACCTCTTCACCAACAGCCCTCCTTAACTGTCAGGGGGACAGGAACAAGGAAAAAGCTCCAGTTGCTGCTCCCTAGGCTGATAAAGCCAGCCAAGGTGCTGGCTCCACTGATGAGAAAAACGTCTGTGCTGCCCCATAGAGAGCATCACAGTGAGCAAGTTAGAGCCAGGCAACAGGACTGGAGGGTGCCAAAACAAATGCAAGAATTTTCACCAATCTTATGCAAACTGGATGAATAAATGGTCTGAGAGCCACCTGTTTACTTACTCAGCTAGATTAGGATTCAATTTGCTTCAAGACAAGCCCCTATATCTTGACTCCAGCTACTTTTCAGGACAAACCGCAGCCCACTGGAAATGCCCTAATTTGTCTGATACTGGGCCCTCTTTCTTCCCCACATGCTGTAGATCAAATCCCATCTCAATCAAGAACTAAAAGTATCTCCACTTGCATCTCACTGGGTAATTCCAACCACAGGAAGCTGTGTCAAATGTAGGACTTGCATCCCAAGTCTCCTGCCAGAACCAACAACCTCTCCCACTTTCCCCATTATTAATGTATTCAGTGGTAACAAATATAATTTAGTATTTTTCCCTATACCTACATATAAATTAATAGCCTAGATGGCTGAATGCTCAGCTAAAGAAATGAATTCTGCTTTCTAAGGCATGCTACTGACTTTGAAGCCTACTGATATACCTTGCATTAATAACCCAACGCTCTCACTCCCTGCCCACCTCCTTTAGATACTTTGTGACAGGTGGTTCTGAAGCCCTTTTCTCTTTACCTCTTTGTAGATGTTGGAAGGATGGTCTCTTCGCCCACACAGGTCAGTTATCGTCTTACAGCAGCTGTCTGGGACTTTCCGCCCATTGGCCTCTGAAGATTTGATCCACAGGCTGTCAGCCCAGTCCGTGTGGTTATTGCTCCCACAGCACTTGAACTGTACACACAGAGAGCAAAGCCTGAGCCTTCAGCACTGCAACCTCCTTCTCCCTCCAGCCTCCCACACCAAGACCTGGACTTCACCCTCCTTTGCAAGGACTCCAGCTATCTCATGGGTTTGGGTTTTTCAGGCTATTATAATTATTAGTGACTTCTGTGTTAAGAGTCCCCCAGATGGCCATTAAATATCAGGTTCATCTATCCTTCAGCAGCTGTGACTGTTGGTTACTGCTGGGATGAGCTGTAACCAGAGTGCACCTGCAGCTGCCTCAGCTCTTAATCACTGAAGAGTGTTAATGATGGTAACAGGGCAAGTTTAATTACCAGTTACTATCACAAATTCACCTGCTATGGCAGTACGCGTATAGCAACCCTCCTGCTTTAAAGTGCCTATGCACAAGGGTCCTTTCTGTGGGAAAACCTGTCAGAACTGTGGCAGCCCCAACCTGAACCACCTCTGAGCCAGGCACAGTGAGCAGCAGTGGTGGGAGAGCTCTTCTTTCATTATATCTTGCTCTCTAGAGTACTGAGAAGTTTAATGAAAAATGTCAGCAATTTCTCCAAAGCTTTGAACTGGGAAGTAGACACAGCTGTCAGAGTGACCTGGCAGCTCCAGTTCACTGGGAGCAGCTCAGATGTTGCTTCCCCAGTGCTACTGCAATTCAGTGATCATACCATGCAATTCTGCCAGTTGCATGGCTCAGGCCCTGCACCTCACCCAACTTTGCCTTGAATCAGGACAAGAACATGCGCTCAGCATACAGAAGAAATACCTGGAGGTTGGATGTCAAGAGATGCCTTTTGTATGCTGTTTTAAGCCCTGCAATTGCATTAGTTCTCTTTCCCTGCAGAGATACTTACCTCCTGCTGCAGTTTGTCTACGGCACTGGTAACACTCTCTTCTCCCTCCTTCCGGTACTTCTGGGTCATGGTGTTCTTCAAATTTTGCTTCAGCTCCATGCTCAGCTGAATGGAAGAGACAAATGGAATAAAATCACTAGGCAAACTCACTCCTTGGAGTGACCTGGAGCTCTGCATGTTTTATTGCCTTTGCTCCAAGAGGAGAGCAGAGAGCCCAGTGGAAGCTATACCTTCCTTCAAGATAATCCTCCAAGGCTGGACTGGACAGACTTATTTTCAAATGATTACAGATCTTGCCTCTGTTTTAATAACTGGAAGAAAGGTGCTTTGGGACCAAATTTCAACCCCTGTTGCACATCACCATATGGCTCCTCACCCTGAATATGTAAGATTGCCAAGACATGCCTGCAACAAAAGGGAATTTAAAACTGTGCCTGCTTAAACATGAATATGCCTGTGACACCATGTGCAGTCTTCTCCCTCTAAGCCTGTGACAAAATACTAAAACCGAAGTCACTCTGTCCAGGAGCAGGAAGAAATCAGAGTCCTTGGCATCCTGGACTGAAGCCACATAGTTTGAATACCTCTTGTATCGGCTTCAAAAAGGATGCCACAGGAGGGAATTAAGTGTGTGACTGCATAAGTACTGCAAGGCCTTTCTTGGTAATAGAGAGATGAAATCTGATTTTGCAAGAGCAGAATTTCTGAAAGCATCATCATAAACCACTGGCATGTTCAGGTGATTGGATTCAAACATTTCTTCATGTGGAGACTCTTTTAAGCTAGATAAATTCCTTGAATTCTTCCCACTCATCCAGACATCAGCCAAAAAGTACCAAAGAGCTGCATCTTTTTTTTATCATCCTAGCAGATCTTTTTTTTTTTTTGTCATCCTGGTTCATGCAGAAACACTGCTTTAGTCCAACACCTTTGAAATTCCAACTTTCCTAGACCAAAAAACAACGTCAACATGATTTTTAGATGGGGTCAATGAATGAAACAGGTGAGCAGCACCTTTTATTCCACACAGTAAGTAGTAGATGAAAGGTCAAACATCCATTTATGCCGAACTGTGCAAAATACAGTCTGGAGTTTATTCTCCCTTTGAAACACTGTTTCTTCCAACCCCATGTGTCAGATGGCGACAACACCTATTCTCACAGAGCTGATATGAGGCCTTGTTCACTAATATTTGCAAAATGCTTGGAGATCCTGGGCCGGGAAGCTCTATGGAAATGCAAAGGACTTAGCGTAATAGAAAGAAAGGAAAAGGTTCAGCAACTGGAAGGCAAAGGCAAATAAAGGGGATAGTCCATTAGCAGAATTATTACTTGGAAGAAAAGCAGTTACCTGCAGGCTCACGGGACAGAACTGCAGCATGGAACAGAGATAACAAAAGAACCAGTTTAGACAGACACACGCAAGAAGCCTTAGTCACCAAAGCGAGGGCTGAAATAAAAACAGTGGCAAAAGAGCAAGCATCCTGCAACCAAGAGAGAAGGGGGATTTATCAGCCAGAGGGAAAGGGGCAGTGCAGTTATTGATCAAAGACACACTCAAGCGACCTAAAGCACTCAAGGGTACAGTTCCAAATATGCTGTCCCTTATATCAACCTAGGGATCAGCTCCTCTTCATCCACTGTCACATATGAACCTCACGCCTATGCACAGATGGATGGACAGACCCTGGCTTCCTGCCATGCCTACCAGGATTGATCTATTCCTGTTAAATATGCACACTCATACCCCAGATCCCTCCTGGGCAGGAGCCAGCACAGTTCTTTGGCTCCTCACAAACCACCAGTGCCCATCTTAGCAAGGCAAAGCACAGAAGGCCCAAGAGAAAAAGGAATGGCAAGGAATCCTGGCAGTGAAGTCAACAAGATGGGAAGTTCAGCTGCTTTTCAGACAGCCACTTGATAACAATCCTAATTTGCCATTTCCAATCAATTTCCAGACATTAAAGCAACTTCACAGGCTGTTTGTGCCTTGGTGGTTAAATGCCCTTTAAAAACAAAGCGATTACTTCTGCCTCTGCTCTCAGCAACTGCAAAAAGTGCCAGGCTAGACCTGCAGCTGTTGGGAGCCTGTGCTCTTTCTCCAGCCCCTCAGCTGGGCTTAAGCTGGGTTAAGTAAAGCTCTCAAAAACTTCTTGACCTGAAAGGACCTCTCAGCTGGATGATGCTTTGTCTTTGCCAGTTCAAAGCTTGGCAGGTAGCTTGCTGGATGCAGCAGGAACTGTTCCTATGTCCTGAACGTACCAAGTGGCACTAATATGATTTCAGTTGCTTGCACTATGCCTTGAATGGTGTCAGGAGAGTTCCTAGATCTACATAGCTCCAAAAATTGTCTTCTACAAGCATCTGCAGAAAAGCAGCAGACAAAGGTGCACCACAGGAAGGAGATGAACAACAAGGCTAAGCAGCCTCCCTAGAGTAACCACCACTGCTTTGTCTAAACCAGTAAATAATCCAAGGTCTTGTGTACGGGGAGGGGAGTGAGCACTGACATGTGAAAAGGAGAACCACAACCAGACCTAGGTCCCAAGCCTCCAAGGCCAATTTTGGCTGGAGAAATGGGATGATGATGAGCTGTTCTCCCTCCCTCGTAAGGTCTACCGTCCACTCACCTGCTGGTAGTAGATATAGGCCAAGATTCCAGCAATGATCTCCAGGAGAAAGATGCACAGCAGCAATATGAAGTACTGTAAAATAGTGGGAAAAGCAGGACATTAGAACAGAATGTAAGGAGATGCTGTGAGCCAGCTTTTCATTAGCTGGTAAAATGCCTGACTCTGTCTTCATCGATCCTTTCCTCAGCAGTGTTCAAAGGCAGGGGTTGGGATTCAGACCTTGACAGGGTAGGAAAGCAACAATCCCACAGGTTAAGAAAACCACCAAACCACAGGATAGTTGAAAACAAGCACCAGCAAGTGTGAGTTTAACTCAAAGAGCCAGAGGGATATAGAGAGTGGAAAAGTGCAGGCAACTGAGATAAGATCACTGTACAAAAGAAAATGGTTGCTGGATAACCTGATGACTACGCTCAGTATCATAGAAAACATCTGATTCTGACATCAATACAAAAAACCCCCAACTTTTGCTTGTTTTGATATTGTTTGGGGCATTTCACCAAGTTACTAAGGTGCAATCTATATTATAATGATGATTCAGTAAAGCCACAAAGGAATCATTTTGCCAAAGATACAGCAGAGCAGCTAAGCATAAACCATAGATTATTGTTCCCCGTGACTCCTGTGGGACTCAGCCACAGGCTGAGGGGCACTGTTGAAGCGGAGGGACTTCAGCACTGCTTCACACTCATGACTGTGACTATATGTTCTGCTGAACCGGGATCTAGACGGAAAAGCTCAATATCTCAAAACCAAAGTGAGAAGAACTCTTGGAAGACTAAAAGGAGAACATGACTATTTCTTAAAAGGGCTTAATGGCAGTGACATGGAAAGAGACATGCCCTACTTACCAGAAGGAGAATTATATGGACAATACCGAAAACTGTTTGGGAGGCCTATTCCTATACACAAGTAGGGAAGCCAAACCCATGAGGAATATGTACACTAGATTGAAAGGACAAAGCAGGCCTGAAGACACAGGGTGATGTGACCACTACCTCCTTAGGGTCAAAGACAGATTTTCAGGGAGACCCCTTATCTTAATAAACAGCCCCTGCCTTGCCTCTGGTCAGCAATGAACAGTCTGTTTACAGATCCAGGCTGTTCTATGACTGCTACTAAATTCATCTTTCTGTAGATAAAGCTGAACAGACACCAGTTCCAGCTGTAACAAGAACTTCACGCTAAGTCCCTGAAAGAGCTGACCTCCCCAGGACAGAACAAGGACATTATCACCTATTTTCTGTTTTACCCCTGAAAGACATGAAGTGAATAGCTCTCTAAAAATGTCACTAGACATCAAGCCATCTCTCCTTCTCAAAGGACAGTGAAGACCTGGACACAGCAAGGTGACCTACACAGCAAAGATGCCTTCGGTTGCACGAGGTTTAGACTCCCACTGTGCACTCTTTTCTCCAGGTGTTTCCAAGCCCATTTTGCAGGATTCAAATTACACAAACACTCAGGCTTCCTCTTTCACCCTGTTGGGATTCATCAGCTGTGAAGGACTGACAGCTGGGTTTTATCTGCAGACCCAGCTTTAATCTGAGCACACAATCTCAGTCTTTCACTCCTCAGCCCGATCTCCGGGATGATCACCGACCATCTCTGCAGCCTGTACAAGGTACTCATTCATACCAGGGGAATGAGTCACCCAGTGGGGAGCAGGATAGCTAAAGGCTGGTTCCAACATTCACAGGAGGCTGAAAGGAGGCAAGAAAGGGTTGGCATGCCTTGACAGAACGCTGGCTCTCTTTTGTTGGGACCTAGTTATGCTTAACTGCTCTGACATCATCTCTCTGCTGAGACGGAGGCAGGAGCATGGCAGGATGCTGAGAATAACCAATGAACAGGAAAGCTTATTTATTTCTCCCTGTTCTGTGTAATGTCAGAGACATCCAGGTAGAGCTGAAGCTGTGTCACCACACAGCAGACCTTAAAAAATTTGAGTCACAAGGCCCTTGTAAAACCTTGTCAGGGAGGTTAGTGCATCTACCACCCATGAATCCAACTTGTCTCTACTGATACACTCCATCATTATCCTTATCTCAGTCTCACTGTTCCCTGAAGGCCACCTCCAAGCATCATGTTGATATAGGGGAGCAGCAGCTTTCACTATGGACACATGCAGAGCACAGGGCTGCTCTCCCTGCTCTTCATCCATAGCTGCGGGGTTTTCTTAGAGGTCTGCTGTGGGAGGAGTAGGCCAGCTCTGGCATGGAACTGTAGGGACATGCCCTACTTGCTTCTCAAGTCAGAAATGTGTGATCACCCAAATGCTTGTAGCAGACACAAGCCCAGAACTGGGTGGGCTCTGGGCAAAATTTACTCTTACCCTGGCTCTAAGCCAGAGACAGGGCTATCTGGTGTCTCAAGATCTACAGGGTCCAAATGGCTTCCATCCAGCTTCAAGTGTTTGAATGAAGTACCAAACGTTAGCATGTTTTCTCTGAATAACCCAAAAAATAGTTCAACCCACCCATGATCCAAGTAATTATCTGGAGGCATCTTTCTACTACCTGAAGAAGAGACATATAGCAACTATACTCCTAAATCAGCAACCTCACTTCAGTGGGAGGGCTCCAAGCTGAAATGCAGCAGGAACAGGAATCATAACCACTGTGCGTTCCCTTCTCTTTTAGTCAGTCCAAGGTAGCTGACTAGAAGAGGCAGTGTGAGGGGACAATCCAGAAGAAAGCCACCTTCCCTCTTTACATGCAAGGTCTTCTATTTGATGGGTCATTTCCTGAGACTCCTGTTTGCATCTTGACTGATGTACAACATAGTAGCAGTCTGCTTATAAAGAGCTGGAATGCAGCATCACAGCCAGTCAGGCTGCAGTTCCACTGCCGTGCCTGCTCATGGAGCCAGAGAAACTCCACATCTGCTGCCCAAGCCTCAGCAGAGCACTTAATTAACACAGGCAAATAAGCAATGTCATAAAAACAGTAATACAGCTGTGGGTGATGAGCAATGAAATACTATGAAAACCCTTGAAGTGGGCCCATAAAACTCAGTTACGTAGAAGGCAGCAAAAAAATTCACAGCTTCCCAAGTGTTCAACAGAAAAATAAACTAAATACCAGATATGCATTTTACAAACAGCACCCAAAGCTGTCAAAAATCCATTTTTAAAAGCAAAAAGAAAGCACTGGGGAGAGCAGAGTGCCGCTTATACCGCTCCCTCCCATATTTACAGGGGTCTCTTGTACAGAGACAAATTGGGACTGACTGGCACAGACCCTGGGGTGACAGTGAAGCTGTCAGGATTACTGTCTGAGCTCAGAGCTGGCAAAGGCCCCCAGCCAGGCTCACCCAGCCCTGGCAAGTACAGCCCTATCTCAGATTACTCACAGCAACCAAAGCAGAGCACAAGCAAGAAGAGACAATAGGCCTGTCACGACCCGCCACTCTGAAAGGACCCGTGGTGTAAGGAGACAGAGTGACCTGTTGTTCCCAAGAGACAATTATTAGTTTTCTATGGCAGATAACAAAGAAAACCCCACTGGATTTTCATACTTAGCTTCTGGCTGAGGGAAAAAGACAAAGGGAGATCTCTTTGGCATCGAAAGCAAGTGAAACAAGGCCAAAACAGTCTGCTGCAGACCAGGAGGCTAATGAACAACATCAGCAATGCACTCACTGTGTCCCCTCTAAATTTTATTCTCCCTTCCTGGCCCTATTCTCCCTCTTACAGGGATTATCAGGTCTTCACAGCAGTGGTACAAGCATCAGGCTTGCTCACAGCTTCTATTTCTGCTCCTCTATCCAAACAAAAGAGGAGAAATGAGACAGTCAGGTGAACGAGCATTTGCAAAGGAAGGAGCTGGTGAAGAGCTGCTGAAGTATCTTTTTCTGTACTTGTGAAAGCCAAGAGCCACTGATTGTTATTTCAGTCACTGCTCTCACTACTGTAGCCTAGACACTAAAATGACTGCTGCTGCACTCCAGACTGAAGGGGACATTTGAGAGGGAGGGAGCAAAATAGAAATCTCAGGGCTGGTCAAAAACTTCAGTGTAGATGGGTGAGCAGGGAGCTCAGAAAGTAACACAGAGAAAAGAAGTAGCAGATTATCAAAACAGTCTGGCTTTTTTTTTTTGTGGAAGCAAAACTAATTTTTTTGCAGCTAAAGAAAATATTGGAAACGTTCTTATTTTTGACAGCCAAGTGAAGAAGTGTGTTAATCTGGCTTGAACCTACTGTCATTAAAAGCTAGTTTTGCTACAGGTCTCTCATATTTTCCCCTTCCTTCCCATTTTCCAAAAGAGAATACAGGATGGGCAGGAAAGAAGGAGGAGACAAAAGCCACAAGATTTTGAATAGTTTCAAATAGACGTTCTTACACAAAGCACAGGTTTTACAGCTATACTTTGTACTTTTGAACCACGCAGCACATTCTTCGTGTGGATGAAAGGAAATGCTCTGCAGTAAAACCTGCCCCCTGGGACAAGGACAGCACTGCTGTCAGGAGCTGGAGGCCTCAGTGGTTTTTGGTCCAGGACAAACAAATAAGGTTGGCGCACAACAGAACCAAGCTGTTCCCCCAGACAAAACTTACCACTCTCAGCAAATTCCGACGCTCTTTGAAGGTGGCACAGCAACCAAGGATGCCAGTAACCATGACCACCACTCCAGCCACCACCAGAATATAAGCAGTTGCGGAGTATGTGCTGGAGGAGAGCAGGCTGATGTAGTCACTCTTCTCAGCGAGGGTCCAGATGCCCACTGCCATCACGGCCCCACCAGCCAGCTGGGAAGGGAGAGAAGCAAGCACATGAAGGGTTTCTGATGCATGAACTTCCTCACCTCCCACAGCAACTGGACAGGGACACCAGAATGAGTCTCAGCTCCATAAGCTGAGCCAAAGATGATCTACGTTAAAGGATGGTTAAACTCTAAACTTTGCAGCAAATGAACACAGAGAAACCAACCACACTCGTAGCAGCCCCCTCTCTCTTTGCAAGCCTTGTGTTTCCAGAGGGTTTTATAGAGCTTCTAGTAAGCTCAGACAGTTTTTCTTAAAGATCTGAGTTGGACACTCTAATGCTCTGTCCCATGCACCAAAGTAAAACACAACCCTTTGGCATCAGTAACTTTTCTGGTGGAAAGCACAACTGTAAGAAGCTCTAGTGTGGACCAGCTGCCAGAAGGTGTGTGTTATCCATGCTCTAGCTGTCTCACTTAGCTGCCAGGACTCTCTCTGCCATTTTGAGAGGAGGAATGGCAAGACAGTGGAGCCCTCAGGATCCTGGAAAAAGTAAACCAGGTGAAAAAATGAAGATTATTTTCAGGCTCCCTGTTATTTTCCATATTTGATAACATGACCTAAAACAACCACAGACAGCATCAAACCACAACTTCTGTAGCATGGGCAGGCAATCCCAAGGGACACGATTTCAACCCACAGGACAAAAGCTGTGTCCTACTGACATCAGCACTTCTTGACAAAGATTTCATCAAGGCCAAGATTTCTGTGCCCCTGACACCAAAACTGCAGTGCCATCTCAGTGCCTCTGAAACAGACCGAAGTTTCTTACCCAGAAAAAGAAGTTGAAGATGAAGAGCAAGTACTTCAGACAGATGGTCCCACATGTTTCCTTCTTTTCTGTATACTCACGCATCTTTCTGGCTCAGAGAGGTCCTGTGGGGGGAAAAATTATTATTATTATTATTGTTGTTGTTGTTATTAATAATAATAAAAGAGATAAGATCTTGAGTCAGTCATTCCTCACACCACTTCTCCCAAAAGGCGATTGTTATTACTCCCCTCCTGCAAGAACTAACACCTCCAATCTTCTGCTAAAGAAAGCCATTCAACTGACTTCAGGGATGCAGGACAGTGCTTGTTTAGATAAAGAGCTACCATATCCATTTGGGTGACCTACAACACACAAGACCTTGTACAGTGTGAAAGGGAGGCAGACAGTGCCAGCATGTGGCCTCCCTGTACTGCCTTCATCCTCCTCTTCTCTCTCCATCCTGCTGTCACTTCTGGAGAATCATTTTCCTCTAGATTGATACCTCCAGTGGAATGATCAGACCCACCACTGTCTGAGTGATCATGCCAAAACCATGAACTGTGATCAGCATTACACTGTGGAAACTTCAGTAGAGGCCACGTTCACTTCTTCCTATTTGAACTGAAATAAATAAAATCTCAGACCTGTTCTCCAGAAAATCCAATCTGGCTCCTGACTACCACCTGTAACTGCTGTTCTGAAGGCGGCAACAGAAACCTCTGTCTTTGATATCTACAGAATAACCTGTCTCCAAAGAATATTATTTTCTTACTGGTATTGGTTACAACTCCCTTAAATAGATCCTTCTCTAAGTCTGGGCTATTTTTAAACTTTACAACTGTAACTGGGAACGTACGTGTTGTAAGTTCAAATGTCCTATCCTCTTTGAACCCCAGCAGTATGTTGGAGTAATTAATTCTCTTCTTCACTGCTTACTTCTCATGGCCCTTCTCACTGGCTAGCTGCTTCCCAGGGCAGCTGTCCCAGCTCCTAAGAGTAAGAAACATAACTACTGGCTTCAGCTGATCTGACAGTATAGAACACCCCTGCAGATACACAACAAATGGGAGTTCATTGTGAGTCAGTCCCAGTGTTACAGATCTGCTGCTCTTGAGCAGGTTTCTCAGAAGCAGGTCTGCAGCAAGTGCAGCTCCATGTCACTTCACTGCCTGTTGTTCAGACCTCAGAAGGTCTAAACCTCTCAAAAAAAAAAAAATTCTCACCACTGCCTGACCAGGCAGACAGGACAAAGGCACTGCCCAGACTATCACTGGTGGCATCATCTGTGTGAGGCAGGATGCAGAAGTGCAACCAAATTCACACCACCTGCATTCAATTAAAAAATCATCCCTTTCCTTCCCCAGCAGCCATCAGGGAATGATGCAAACACTGTGCACCCATATCAGAGCAAAATGTTTTCCTAAAACAGCAATTTCCCTGGAAGCAGGCAGGCAAACAGCCTCTCCATTTTTCCAGAGGCAACTGAGTTCACGCTTACTTAGATTACAAAACTTCTTTCCACAACTGATGTAAGCTCCCTCCAGGGACCCACTGCAGCTGCAACCCAGCCATGCAGTACAGACACTTATCTACATTGGTAAAACACCTGACAGCAAAGAAAGCAAGCAACCTGTATGCACAGCCAGGCTGCACATCAGGTGATTGTCAGTATTATTTCTGCCACCACACTGCTAAGCTTTGGCCTTAGAGCCAGATGAACCTAGGCTGGGAACAGCAGCTGCCTATTCTGCAGCATCATTGTATTTTATTTGCAGGAAATTATTTCCTTTTGCTGTATGCCAGCCCACTCCTAAACCCCAGCCAGGCCTGTGCTTTAGAAACTAAAAAATGAAGCTAACAGGGCAGGCAAGGGTGAGAACATGCCAGCAGTCCCACCCATGCCTGTCCCCCCCATCACCATTTCACAACAAAACATTTTTCTCTAGAATAACATCTGGCAACAGCAGTTGGCAGCAGAAGGCTGTTTCACCAGCACAGGGAGCAGCTCTGAGATGGTGGCACAGATCAAGGAGAACAACTCTGCAGAGTTATCTTCAGAAGAGATCAGAACCTCCAGCAATGCTCAAATTACCATGTTGCAGCACTAAAGGCCCAGGGCAGTGGGAAGGAATGGATGCTGCTGGTACTGTATGTACTGAACAGACTTGCAAATTCTTGATGCCAAGACACCCCATGAACACAACATTCATGGAAGATTTACATCATGACAGATTTACCGCTCCCAGAGGCTTCATTTAGCCACAGAACAAGAATGGCAGCAGCAAGGCAGGCTCCCACAGCCACACATGCCAGCACAACCCAAAGGGTACCTCAGCCCAGACCTGAGAGATGCCCTCTAGTAGCAAGTCTTTTGCCTACCCCTTCTAACATCAGGGCTGTATATAGAGGAACATGCACTGCAGGTCTGCAGAGACCAACCCTGATTCCTATCAGTGATAGCAAGGGGATGGTAACAAAGCTTACTGTCCTTGGGCTGGCTCCTTGACCCAGTTACCCTCTTGCTCCCAAGGATTTTAGAAACCTTCCTTCCTTCCTTCCCCTCGAAGTATGTCCCCCGCTAAAAAAAGCAACTACAGATATTTCCACATATTGCCAGAGAGCAGATGCTGTGCCCTAGCAAAGGACACTAACTTGTCCCTCCTTCTGATCCAAGAGTGCAGAAATCCCAGTCACAGCTGCATCCTTTTCTTGGTGAGGACTGGGAAAACACACAGCTGAGACTGCACCTGCACTCAGACGAGAGTCTGAAATCCCCCCCAGGACTGCAGGTCCTGCTCCACCCAGGGCTGCGTACAGACCTTTCAGGCAGCTTGGCTTTGCTGCTGTCAGAGAATCTGCCTCTTTCCAAAGAGCTGGCAGGGAACAGCAGGTTTATAAAGCAGGGTGATTCACCAGGGATGGCAGGCCATGAATCAGAAAGCAATCAGGGCTGTCTCCTGTATAATCTATCCTTCCTAGCCAGGAGCAGAGCTGAGGGCACTGGCTGCCTCTGCTTGCTATATGACTCACCCAGCAGGCTATTCAGGGAAACAGCTCTCTCTAGACCCTCTTTTTGGAAGTCATGTGTTTGTGCTCCTTGCCTCAGAGTGCCTGCTGCCTCCCATCACCTACCAAGACAGGCTTTAGGGAGATATCCTGATCTTCAGAGAAAGCAAGTGAGGGCAGGAAACTACAGTGAAATGCCTTTCCCAAAGAGCCCAAGCAATGGAGAGGGGAGCCACAATCTCCCTCCCAGACTTATGGTAACTACAGGCTCTGAACCTCATGGTCCCAAAAAGCACAGAGGTGTTGATCTGTGCCATAGCACCAGGATGAATATGGGGAGGCCTCATCCTGAATTCGCTGAAGTAACCACAGTCTCTTGCCTTCAGTCACCTTGTAACAGACCCTCAGAAGTGATATGAATCACTCTTGAAACCAGACAAGAAGCAGTAACAGTAATTAACACATTCTATTTTAAAACACCAATGCAAAGATCTACTCTGAATCACATCGGTAATTATGAATGAACGGAAAGTGGCAAGCTCTGCCACAGGGGTGTATTTACAAACACATAAAAACATATTAATTAAACATGAGCTTCATAATGGGAAGCACTTTGCTAACTGAAAAAGTGGTTAAAAGACTAAAAGCATTTCCATAATGAAGTTTACTTGGTCCAGTCTGACAGACAGTAGCTTCATCAGCAAGCTAAATTTAAGCAAGCAATTGCATTATACAAGCTGTGAAAGTGAATTCACTAGAAACAACAACAGGTTCCTGCTATGCTCACACACACTTCAATGTAAGTGATAAGGAGAAATAATCCTCTAAGGAAAACAAAATACACAAAGCTGGGAAGAAAAAACAAGGACAAACTCAATGTGACAGAACCTACAGATGAAAGGGAGGGGTAATAATTTGAAGATTAATTCAAGAAACTGGGAGTTGAACAGCTTGAATCCAACTTTCCATTCTGACACACACTTAGTGCACGGACTTGGGCAAGTCCCTTAGTCTGATCTTTGCCTCTGCTCTTCCTCCCCAGTGCAGGACATTGATCTTCCTCTAAATCCAATGATGTTATAAGGATCTGCACGGAGAAGCCCTGCTGACAGAGCAATGCCATCTGTGAGGCATGACAGGCTCCAGGTGCCTAGGAAATTGGCAAAAGCCCTACACCAGCACAGTTTCACTGACTCAGAAGTGCTTTTGCCAACAGACTACTTCAGCCAGTGAACTGGCTGAAAGAAAGCAAACTCTTTTGGGCTTAGCAAAATCCATACTTACGAGAAGACTGTCTGGCAAAGCAATTTTGACAATCATTTATGAGGCTTGCTAGTTCAAATACATCAGAGATTGAGAGATGCTAGTAATGAAGTACAAGAGAATGGGGTAACACTGAAGCATCTACATGAAGAGCAAGGAGCAAAGGATGATCCACCTACATAAACATTTCAAAAAAACAAAAAAGACAAAGAGTGAGCTCATCCTGCCCTGTCTGACTGCCAGGCACAACCTCCTAGCTGGGTAGGAATATACAGTGCATGACTTCCGGGCAAGGCTGGGATCACTTCAAAAGGGAAACCATTCTACGGTCTGGTTTTCTTGGGCTCTCATCCTACTGTGATTGAACCCTTAGGACAAACTGGACAACATGGAGCTCATCGGAAGTTGAGCAGTTTGGCTCCAGTTCTGGGTGCTGAGCACCTGGGAACACAAGCACTGCACAAACAGCTGTTTCGTTGTGCTGAGCCACGTGACATTTCAATGGCAGGACTTGTGCTGGGTGTCCCACACCACCCCACTGTATTTTTATTTGCAGGCCCAAAGGTACATACAGGCACACACCCACATCCCAGTGCAGAAAGCACGTGACACACACACACACACTTTCCTGCTGGCTAGACATTCATTTAGTCATCCCAGACATTGCTTGGTGCATTTGCCTCAACTTGCACAGTAACAGTACTTAATTAAACAGCAAAGAAAGCCAGGCCTGCAGGCACTTTCTGCACAAGCTGCCCTAAAGCAGCATCTGACAGATGGGGAAGAAACAATGCCAAAGCAAATGAAATAGCTCCCAGGCCATTAAGAGCATCATTATTTTTAAGTATTGATTTTTGAGTGATAGCAAGAAAATTGGTATCCAACACATCAGTGACATCTATTTCACAGATAACTCGTATGCCAGAAGTTAGAGAACTTCTAACCTCTTTGCCAGTGCACACAAGAAAGACTGGCTGCAGGAAATCCCACTGCACCTATGCTGCTACAAAAGTAGCACCCCAAGGGGTGTAGCCCCCCACCAGTACAGTCCCCTAATGCACCCATTGGGTATGCTGCTGGCCTGGACAGAAACGTTCCACTGGAGCCTGTCTGAGCTGGGCTGACAACTCTGGCAGGCATTAGCAATGTAGTTGTCCTCCCCTTGGTATGTGCAGTGCAGGTGTGGGCCAATAACTTTAATCTTCAGCAAACTGACCGAAGATCTCATTCTCCAGCAAGGTTAAAGTCCAGCCTTTGAAAGCATGAGCTCTCTTAAGTTCCCTTTCTGTAAGATGAAAACCTTACCATTGCTACTTTACTTAACCCTCTGAACATCCTCAGAAAGGGCCTCTGGAGCGTATCAACTCACCAGCACAGAAAGCAGCTACATGTCATTTAAGCGAAGCCTTCCCAGGGCAAGAATTCTAAAGTTTGCAGGTGAAGAGCTCAAATTTACACCGTGTGGCATTATTCACCCTAAAGTGAGAGCCCTCATGGATCAACAGTCTTGACACTGACCTTTTACCACCAAAGCAGCTTACAGCACCAGTGCAAATGTTCAGTTCTCTCCAAGTGCTTTCTTCCACCTTCTCTCTTCTTGCTGGCTCTGGTCTGCTGTGGATTCAGGAAAGCAGAAAGACGGAGAAGAAAAGAAGAGAGATGCAGAGAATCATGAACTATGTCAAAGATTATTCAGGGAATCAATATTTGATTATATGCTTTGCCATCAAGTCCTTTAAATAGAGACCACGTGATTTCAGAATACACCTTGTGAATGCATTTGATTAAACTGTAAAGCATGCACTGGATAACAGCAAAGAGCCAGACTGCAGCAGTGGAGAATATGAAAATCTTCTGCTGGTAGAAAGCTGTCAGAACAGGTTTATATCTACTGCTGCATCCTGTCAAGGTTGTGTACACACAATGACAGCTCATTCTAGTGCAAAAGGCCTGAATGCAACTCCATGAGAAAACTCAGGAAGATGACCCTTCTGTGCAGTGTGAAGCCCTAGCTGGCGTTAGTGCCTTGAAGTGATCGTTGCTCCTAGCCCTCCCATGGGAACTGCCCAGGAAGAGAAAAGTGGTGGGCAGATGGTACCAGAGCTCATTGTATACATCCATCCCCTGCTCCAAGGGCCTACAGGCCCTAAAATATAGAGCACAAGGCAGAGCAGGGTCCCTGCAAAGCAAAAGTGTGCTAGGAAATCAGTCTTCTTCAGCCTCTATCCCTGCCCAAGTACTATCAAGACACAGTTCCCAAGCATCATGGCAGGCTCTGCTGGAAACAGCTATCCTGAGTTCATCTATCATGGCCATTCATCCTAGAGCAAGGCCTCACCCTCACAGCGTCAATGCAGAGTGTCTCCTTCAGATAAACAAGAAGCCACAGAAAGGTGCCTTCAGTCTGAACAGGAGTTATTTCTCTACAACCTTACTACACCTGTCATAGAATCATGGACAGCTCGCTGTGCCACTTTCCCAGCAGACACCGGGGCGGTTGAAGTCCCGCTGCAGGATGGGAGCCTGTGAGTGCGATGCCTCCTGTGGCTGAAGGAAGAAGGTCCCACCAACAGGCTCCCCTTGATCAGGTGGCCGGTAGTGAACACCTCCTTTGTTGCCTCTGTCTCTAGTTCTTCCCCACAGCCTTTCCACCTGCTCACGGCTATTCCTCAGAGCCAGCTCTTCACACTCTGTCCATTTCTTGGGGTACAGGGCAACCCTGCTGCCTCTCCTTCCTCACAGCCTGCAGCCATCAATAGCCATACTCCAGACATGGGATTCATCCTGCCAAGTTTCAGTAATGCCAAGTAGGTGGTAGCTTTCTAGCAGCACAGTGGCTTCCACCTCCTCCTGCTTGTTGCCCATGCTGAGTGTATTGGAGCAGACACACTTCACCTGGGCTGTTAGACATGTCACCTTTTCAGAGGAACACAGCTTAATTCCTTTGAGGTATTTCACTGGTGTTTCCCTGTTGGCTCCTATTACCTCAGAAGCCCCTGGCTCCTCTCTCTAAGACTTCAAGTGTGCTCCAGTGTACCCAGCACATTGTAAAGCAACAGGCTGAGGGCCCTTGCTAGCATTCCATCCCTCTAACTTGGTGTGTCATCCCATGGCTTGTCATTTCTGTGGAGGCAGCTAGGCTGCATAAGGCTGCTGTACTGGAAAATGGCCTCTAGTATGCCCTCTTTCCGCTGCTTTTCTAAGATAGAGGGTCCCAAACTTTCTGCAATTGTTTGTAGTGTCCCAACCTCATCCATCTCACCTTCATCCTACAGCAGGCAGGCTCCCTGCAGTCTGTTTCCATTGGCACTGCAGGTAGCAGTATGATGAGGGGAAGAGAATAGCAATTATTCCTCCCTAGCCTGTCTGTTTGGATACTGAATTAATGATCCTTTGATCTACAACCTCACACTAACTAACTTCACAGCCTAAGGCTTAAGCTCTTATCTACTGCCCATACCGAGATATGGAAGCACTAATACTTCTTGACTTGCCTGGGTGGGATAATGGAGTGTTTGAAAGCCACCCGGGAAGAGAAAGTAGGTACTTTTTATTAGCAGATCAAATTTAATAATTCATAACCATTTTAACTTCCTATTATGTTCAAGGAGGGGTTCCTGCAGGCCTTCACCTAGCACAGTATGGGCTACACACCTTCATTTATAATCAGCTTGGATCACCCCTGCTGATTTTCCCCATGAAAAATGATGCCAATAAGAGACAGAAACCTGTTGATTCACATTATAAAAAAGCTTCTAGACCACAAAAACATCTCTTGAGAGAAACTGTGAAAATCTCAGCACTTGAGCCATTGAGAAGCAGGCCAAACAAAGTTCCTGAAATCATTAACTAAAGATCAGGCAAGGGAACTTTCCAAGGAATTGGGGAGAAGAGGGAAAGCACAGGCAGTACAGTCACCTGCAAGGCAAGCAATAGTTCTGAAGCATCCTCCCGAGGCTGAGCACAAACTCTCCTTGTGAGGCCCTTGTGCCCTACCATTTATTCATACTGCTCCCACACTCCTGGTCTTCCAGAAGGATGCAGAGCTAATCGCTTTGCTTCCTCTCTCAGCATGTTGGAACGTGCTGCAAAGTCAATGTACTTGTGCCTCTAGGGCTGGAGAGAATGCAAAACACAAGTCAGACATCCAGTGAGGCAAAGCTCCTTCTAAGGAATTGTCATTTAAGGTTGTGGGGGCAGACACACAGAATGGATTTTGGTCAAAACCCCTTCTCCCTGACATCTTGACCTCTTGACTGGGAGAGCACTTTTCTGAAGAACTGAGAGAGGATAAGTCCCCATTCTGGGAGTTTTGGAGAATCTCATCTCAACACTCTCTGGGTCTAGGCAACATCTCCACAGACACATCACAGTCCTGCTGTCACCCCTCGCGGTCCTTGCCAAATTCCTCCTTTCTTCTACTGTGGATCAAGCTGCTGTGTTTTGAATAGACCCCTCAAGAGAGATGTAGAGAGCCTTAACTTCTGCTAAGTTTGATGAGAGCCAGGTATCCAGACAGGAACTGCATGCCTAATGCACCTGCAAAGAGCTGCCTGCTCTTTGAGACAAGAGCTATCTCTCAGGATAAGAGCACACTCAGCCCTTCCACTCATATTTTCAAGACTATTTATTCCTCAGGGGAGGGGCTTACTGAAGCATAAATAACAATAAGCATAAATTTCAAATTCAACAAGGATTTACATGTTCAGCACCACCCACATACCTGTGAATTAAGTGTTTTATGAGAGGGTTAGCCAAACCTGGGTGAGGCAATGCCTGGCTTCGAGATCCTTGAGGATAAAAGGGACCTTGGCATAAAACCAATTTTACAACCATTAAGGAAAAAAAGGCATGAGAGAGAAAGACAAGAGTGATCAAGTGTGCCTGGAACTGCATGTGTCTGTACTCAAGCACCATTGCATTACAAAGCAAACAAAAAACCCTTCATAGGCCTTTCTGGTCCTGACAAAACATGCAGCCAGCCACATCCTGAGAGCAGAAAGCCCATGTTTTCTGCTCCCAGAAGTGGATAAGCAGGGAAGCGAACAGACCCTCCAAGCACCCAGTCTTCAGGAGGAGCTGGAAGGCAGGCCAGAGACCGGCACGCACTGCGCGACCAAGGGGAACTCCTTCTGCGTCAAACAACATCCTCTTGTATTTCATAAGGCCTCCTTTATCCTGAAGGATCCCAAAGCACTTTATGCTATTTATACACAGGAACCACTTCACTAGTCATTGAACTGAGGAGAGGAACAATAACCGTCTCTTTTCTCTCACTCGAAACACCAGAAATCAGAGCCTGGCTGTGTTTGCAGAGAGCTCATAGCAATGAGGGTTTGACACAACAAGGAGCAATAGTTCAGATAGGTCAGGGTTAGCCAACAGACAAGACAAACTCTTCACTGCAGCCTGCTATTGGTATTTTAAATTCTATTTTCCCAACTCTGCTCATGGGCATTGTGGGGTTCTTTTTGTTTGTTTTTTTTCTTTTTTTTTTTTCTTTTTTAAGCAGAGTTTTGTCTGTGCTGGAGAACTTACCAGTAGCATTAAACCACATTTCTAAACAAAACAGTTTGTGCAGAATCAGCTTTCTGCCTGATCCCTTCCTATTCATTATCTTCCTATTCATCACATTCATTTCCAGCTCAGCTCTCAGAAGTGAAGCCACTGGGTCCTCAGTGTTTTCAGGGAGTGCTCACAAAACCTCCCTTCCCTGTAGCTATGCCAGTACTAGGACCAAGTCAACAAGCACTAAAAGTCCTGGGAGGATAAAAATCCTCCCAGCCTCTGAAAAGCCTATTCAGGCAACTCTGTACATGAACTCAAAGCACTCTGCAAATAATGCAGCAATGATAACAATTTTTTCACTCTCTACAAAGAGCTAGGATTTTACACAGTGGTTTGAACTAAGGGCAAAGACTAACCAAAGAACATGTGCTGCATTTTAGCTAGTGCACAGTCATTCAAAATTTGGCTTCAGTGTAACTGCATTTTTGTTTCCTACAAATCATCTGCCAAGCTGTTCTGTCCTCTGGAAGACCAATGCAGAACACAAAGCTGTAAGATGCAAAGTTTTCAAGCTACTTGTTAGCACTGCCTTGCCTATGCCTGAGACACCTGACCACAGAAAGCACGAAGCAAGAGGTGCATAAAAACCCACACTACCTTTAGCTTATGTACAAAACTTGTTTTGCTTTGAGTAGGCTGTTCCCCTTCTCACTTTCTGTGGTACAAATGAGCAAAGCAAAAGTCTCTGGAATCATCCCACAGATCTCTCCCAGGCTTGCCTCAATTTCAGCTCCGCAAAGATCATACGTTAAAAGTAGCTGACAAGGGATTTGACAGTGGAACACTAAGGTTAATGTTCTTACTGCTTCAGATATGTTGATGATTAGCTCAGGACTGGCATCAGCCATGCCAGAGAAAACCTCTGAGCATGTCAGCAATGGAGCAGGTACCTGCAGTCCCAGGAAAGGGGCAATGCACTTTGCAGTGCCCTAGCACAGTGACAGAAAAGTGTCATCAGCCACATCATGCAGCCACAGAAGAGGGCAACAGCAGCTCTCACCTCATCATGGCAGCTGGAGATATCGGTGACACCTTCAGAAGCCTCCCTTCCTACCAAGGACAGCCTACTCATGTGGGAACACTCTCACACCTGGAAACACCCACTTCACTAACAGCAGCACCAGGAATGGCCAAGAAGTCTCTTCTGACCATCAATCCTTATATATATATCCCCAGTATCCTTGTCTCAGGAAGTGTTTTCAAGCGATCACTGAATGCTTTGAGGAGCTATATTCCTCTCCACAGCTAAAAACGCTTTATTAGAGTGAGATCAAATATCAAGCACAGTCACGGACAAATTAAATGACATTTCATTTCCAAGAGCTGTAAGTCCAAGTTCACAGGGGCTCTCTCTCTCCTGTTGCTATAGGAGCAGAGCTGGAAACAAGCTCGTTCCGTGCTGCATAAGGCTGCCTTGAAAAGGACCGTTCTTCCAGTAAAATTAAACAACTCCCAGCCAAAAATAAAACATTCCTCCCCTTCCGCCTTGCTCTTGTGTAGCACGTTTTAATAACTCCACCAAACCATTTATGCAGCTTTTTTTGGACCAGCCTGCAAACTTGACAGGGAGGCACCAGCAAGTGAATAAACAACCGGGAGGCAACGCTGCCCTCAAGGCAATTATTTGCTGGCCCTTCATCCTGCCTGGGGGCAGGAGAAAAGATAAAAAGAAGTCCCTCACCCCAGAGGACACACCAATAAGCTCTGCAGAAATCCCCCAGCTCCAAGTCATCAACTACTTCCCTGAAACACCTCACTCCACCGGTTCCACGCAGAGGCCCGGGAGCTGGGCTTGCTCAAGTCCTCTCTGCTCCTTCAAATAAACACACAAAGGGCAGCTCTCCGTTAAGGGTACAGAGCAACAGCCAGTACAGCAACTTTGGCAAGTCTGTCTCAGTGTATGTCCTGGTTTTGGCTGGGAGAGAGTCCATGTTCTTCTTAGTAGCTGGTACAGTGCTGTGTTTTGGATTCAGTATGACAACAATGTTGATAACAACCCCATGTTTTGGTTGTTGCTAAGTAGTGCTTACTCCAGATCAAGGACTGTTCAGTTTCCCACGCTCTGCCAGTGAGGAGGTGCACAAGAAGGGAGGAAGCATGGCCAGGACAGCTGATCCAAACAGGTCAAAGGGATGTTCCATACCATGGAACATCAGGCTCAATAGGGAAACTGAGGGGAGTTGGCCTGGAGCCGCTGATAAGTGCTGCGGGATGGGCTGGGCATCAGTCAGCAAGGGCTGAGAAATTGTACTGAGCATCACTTGTTTCTCTAGGGGTTTATTTCTCATTCATCTTTTTATTGCTATTGTTATTATTGTTATATTTGATAACTGTTCTTAACTCATAAGTTTTATTTATATTTTTTTGACTGATTCTCCTCCCCATCCCACCAGGGTAGGGGGATGAGGGAGGAGTGAGTGGCTGCATGGTACGCAGTTGCTGGCTGGGGTTAAACCACAACAGTGTATCATCCATTGCATTTAGAGCTGTCAGGAAAAAGAAACTGCAAAAGGGTTCCTCTAACAGATGCCAGCACAAACTAGCTGGACTTCAAACAAAGGAGGAAAATCCTGCAGGGGATTTCTCCACCAACCCACCTTCATGTTACCTCAGCACTCTATGAGCAAGTTTCAATAAAGGAAAGCCTAACTTACTTTGAAACTTAATCCTTCCCACACCCACCCCTTGGAGGTCAATTTTCAAGTCTCGTCTGATCTCCTGTTATTTTAAAGGTTAAAATTTTAAAGGCTAAAAGTAGTCCACTCTACATTCTATTATAGTACATTTTACCCTGGATTACCCATCAAATACCAGAAAGATTCAAGAAGGCTTCAGGAGATGGGAGAAACCACATACTTTGTTCCCTCAGGAGGCTCTCAAAATGTAGCTGGCACATACCCAGCATTCAGATTACTTCTTTGAGCTCAGCAGAAAGCAGCAGAGCATTTTGCTCTGCATGTAAGAGGAGCATGGCAAACATCTGGTACTGGGCAGACTTATTATCCATTTTTCAATTCATCCAATGCCATTAGTGAGCAGGAGGGGAAAAGCAATCCACAGCATGGCTCACTTGTAGGTTATTTAAGACACTCAGTAAGTCCTTAAATATTAAAAGCAAAACATACCCAAGAGAAAATCCAGGAACAACACAAGTCAAAAGTTTCTAAAGAAACTGAGTACTTTCAGTACTAAATGCCCACTGTGAAAATGAGGTCCCTCTAGGATATAAAGGGATAGAGGAACCCAGAAAGCAAAACTCACCTCTTACTTTTGAAGAATTTAGATTAAACTCTAAAATTCATGCTGGAAGTAGCCACATCAATTCTGGTACTGAAAATAATCCTCCTTTTATTGACCTCAGATGACAGAGTGTTCCAGCACTGACTGCTCAGAGACACCTCTCACTGCAGTGGTAGATGGGCACACAGCAGCAGCATCGGACTCGGTAACCACTACTCTGTGCCCAGACTCAGGAAAACAAAAAAGGCTATTTGGTCAGGCTGATGCAGGGAGAGCAGACCTGAGCTAACCACACAGGGTTATCAACGTAAAAATCTGCGAGGACACTGCTGATCCACAGCAGTTTTGCCCTTCGTACACAGGGAAACCAATTTCCCACTTACACACTACTAAATATACTGTTGATAAGAATTACGTAACTACAATGATTTAATTTGGATACTTTCACTGCTCTCATCTAAGTTGGCTTCCCTCCCTCCTTTTTTTCCCTACAAACTTTTTTCCGCCAAGACGGTTTTCTTCCACATGCAGACAGATGTAGCCCAGGTAAAGCTTGTGACACCAACAAAAGCAGAGGTTTCCCTCTGCAACTGTCTGCTTTTCCCTCTCCCTTCTTGCAGCACACCTGTGAGCCAAGATCCGCACTTCCCCAGTGCTTGAGGGCGAACAGCCCAGTGACATCAGCAACCAGGATTTTGTCCTGGTGTAAGCATGTGGTTTAAATTCCCTTTTTTTTCCCCTGTCTCGGACACACTGCACACACCAAAGGGAAGCCCTGGGAAGAGCACAATAGACAGAGCAGGCCTTTGTTAAGCTCTTCAGAGCCCATCTCTGACGCTGAGCACAGCCTCATTCCCCATGAATGAACACAGGAGCTCAGCAGGAGGAAAAAAAACAGACAACTGACACTCAAAGATGCAGAAACCAGTACTTCCTCCTCAAATACAGAAAGAGGTCCTCCCAATAACAGGAAAGTTGTCCTCCCAAAAACCCTCCAAATAGACAAAGTACATTGGAGACCACATCAAATCTCTCCTCACCTTTGGCAGACCTCTTGCTTAAGCCAAGTCTCTGAGCAAAGATGAAAGGAGGCTACTCCATATAGCAAGGGGGGACCTGCAGCTAACCACAGCTCAACTCCTCAGCAAGGTGTACTTCCACAAAGGACTCAACTCACCCCTTCTATGCTACAACAGCCAAACCCAGAAGAACAAAGCTTTCCCGTACGCACATTCCTTGCACACAGCACTTGACACACAGCCCCAAGACCCCTTCCTGCTCCAGTACTGGCTGCTCCAAGGCAGTGCTTGCCACATGTGTCCGTGTGCCCGGCTTCTGTGCTCACCGTACACCGCTGTGATGGCACACACAGCTCCCCACCACCTCCCCAGGAGCTCTGCATGGAGCTCACAGTGACCATGGAGGAAAACAGAAAAATCATCTCTGTTTCCAGAGCAATGTGGGGGTGAGATATGGGACATGAATTTCTCCCTTCTGGATTCCACCAAAGCTATTAAGAGATACTGACATTCACAGGCCATGACTCACGCCTGCCTTGTCAGGCACTACAGAAGTCCCGCTCACTGGCTGGTATGCCAGAAATGTCAGCATGGCTGGCATCTGCCAGCTGGCTCTGTTAGATATATAAATTAGACCAAAACCATCCTTCCCACGTATTTTCTTTATTGTTGCAGCATGGTGGTCACTGAGGATCAGAGCACTCCCCGAAAATACAACCATGCAGGCACTACAGCTCCTACTCTAGCAGGTAACAGGTCAGCAATGCACTTCAGACAAAATAGAAACCTCTCCCCCAGTAATTCCTACCTCAAACCACTCTTGGTCCCAGTTTTAACTGGATATCATTAGTGAAGGAGTCAAAGAATATGTTGTTCATACTCCAGCTATGTTGGTAAGTCATACACTGGAATTTAAAGAGCTGCCAAGGACTTTTTTCAGTCTGTGTTGACCTTATTCCACTGCTGCCCAAGATGCACCTACTGAGCTGTACAACACTTTTAGCTCACACTGGAGAGTCATACCCACCAGACCAGCAAGAATCAAATGCAGCCCTGACCCCAAAACACACTTCTCACTCTGCCATGCAATGCCAATAGTGCAAAACAGTAATTATCTGCTTGAACTTTCTCCTGTCAACTTCTTCCCCATAGGAGCAGAAGTGTTCCAGGGTGAGGTATCAGACACATTTTCACCTTGCCCATTTGTACTGTGCAGATCTTTCTCCCACAGCATTTCCAAAAGGTGTTTCTTTCTCTCAATCCTTGCCTCTCCTACAAGTAGCAAAGACATCTGTGAAACATGCTGCAGATTTCAGCACAACTCCACAGCTTCTTAGGAGTGTACAACTTCCACGCTGCAGCTACAGGGAAAAATTTCACCAAACCACAGGCACTTTGCCTTACAACTCCTTCCACTGCTCCAGATCCCCACTGCTGTTTTCTTTCCTATAAAAGTAAAAAGAACCTGGGTTGAACAAGTGAACTTTGCTCCTTTTGCATTCAGCTCTGGTACCAGTCACAGATAAGAAACAATGGTCAATGCCAAACATTTTATGTCACCTACTTCTGCCTCGGTTTTTCTTTCATCAGCCTCATTACCGCCGCCAGGAACAACCTGTAGGTCTGAGCAACATCCTCTCTTACACCTCCCACATCTCATTTCCACCTCTGTTAAGAGGCTGTGCCACACCCCACATCCTCCATGCTCCCTCTCTTGGATGCACTCACCTCAGCAGCAGGAAAGGCGACTCCTCAGCAGCCTACACGGATGCAGTGTTAATCATGAGCGAGTTGCACGGTGTGTATTTGGTTGGCTGCACCCTGCACACAGTGCCTGTGGGTCAGCATCCAAATGAATTTAAACAACTGCCAAGGACATTTCATTAACCACCTCAGAACATAACTCCTGATATCCTTCCTTATCCCACTAAGCCAGTATCCTGCCTCCAATAGTGTCCAACATTGCTGGAATCAAAACTATGCATGAAATACACACACAAATACATATGTATCAACAACTGCATGAAAAGCCCAGCTGATATGTCATGGCCTCTATTCATGCTTGCATCCTTCTACACAGCCGGATACAGTTTTAGTCCTGCTGTTGACCTTACTGCACTCCTGCCCAGAATGCACCCATGGAGCTGCACAGCACTTTTCCGGCTCAGACTGGAGAGTCATAACCACCCAACCAGCACAAGGATCTTGGGTTAGAAACACAGACCAAGCTGGTCATACCCAAATGCCCAGGCCACAAAACACACCTCTTACTCTGCCATGCAATGCCAGAAGCGCTAAATAGTCATCACCCTCCTGCTCATTTTGCCGGAGTTGTATTACTGTCAGCATCCACAACACAGGACTAATAGGACTGCCTGAATTCATTCCCCAGGATCCCAGGCTGTTGAGATCACAAGCAGAGGAGTCTGGCAGGCACGACAGAGAGGAGCACGGACGAGAGAGATGCCCATCAGCAGTGCTGCTATTACAGTGCAGATCCTTGCCAAAAGGGCCTGGCAGCCAACAGTTTTTGAGCTGTGGGGAGAGATGGAATGAGATGCTCTCCGCAGAACTGACCGAACACCTCATCTCCACTCTGCAGGCCTTTCATTCCTCATTTCTTCCTCCACATCTTGGCTTCAGACACAGGGTGGCAGGGAAAAGCATGTTTCTTAGAGACTGGGAAGATGGTCACCATCCTGGGGGAAAGCTCTACCAAAATGCACATGCAAAAAAGAATGGGGAAATGGGGCAATTTTACAGTGACACTGTTCATTTTATTTCGGCTTTGTTGTGGCAAAAGAAAAATCACATTCAGGGTCTGAAAGACAGGATGAGTGGGTGAGACAGAAGGAGACCTGGTCTTCACCTGTACAATCTCGAAGGTTTTTAAACAACCAGGGAGGCTTAGGTTTCTGTTCCTTGCAGAACAGAAGGAAGCCTCCTTCCTTCTGAGGGAAGCTGAGATGAGCTGTCATTTCCAAGAGTGCCCCTCCCTCAGGCTTTCCATGACCTCAGTTGTCAGGGCACACACTCAGTGAGAGCTAGAGATAATCCAGTGTCAAACCCAGAGCAGAGAGTAGAGTAGAGGAGTAGGAGAACATCCTCTCAGGAGGTTTCAAGAGCAAGACTTGATGAGGCCACTGGGGATATTAATGGTAGACTGGCACATGAGAAAGCAAAGCTACCTCTTTTTGCTTATCAGAGTCACTTATTTTTTTCTTTCTAACCTTTTGTTTTGAACAGAGAAACAGTATGATTGCTTTATAAATGACCACATCACCTGGAAACACCAGACAGGACAGTCTGCCACATACAGGTACAATGTGGTGATAGAGATGTTACAGGTACAAATACACATAAATACGTATTTTCCTTCTATGCATAAGAAGTAGCCCAATGTGCTCCTTAGAGCAGAATCCAAACTACGCAGAAGCAACAAGTGAGTTTACCTGTGGGATGACCTGGCTAGAAGAGACACAGCTCACCAGTCAACCTCTTCAGGGCTGTTTCAAGAGCAAGGGAGTTGTTGCCTTCTATGTATGTGCAATGGAAACAGCTAGAGTTCTGATACAACTTTTATTAGCTGGGAATAATATAATACGCCTGCTGGAAACTTCCTAAGGGTAAAGAGAGCACTTCAGCAGCCACTCCCACCTAGCATTTTTCGTTTACAAGGGAATACAAGCAGCTTTCTTCCACCCCCTTGTTGAAGAATCTCAAAGACACAAACTTTTGGAAGCTGCACTGAAAGTAGCCTTTGCACATCCAGCATTTTGGCAGTGCGTGCCTTACTGTATTTGAAGAGAAGCCTCAGAACCCTGCCCACTTCCAAACTGGCATAAGACTTCCCTCTGCAGAAGGGGGCTGGGAAACTAAAGCTTTGCAGAAAAATTTCTTCGGTTGGTATTCCCTGCTTACTCAGAGGATTTAATACTTTTGTATCAAATCCAAGAGGAGAACCACAACGCCAAGAGGACTGTAGTAGCTCCCATTACTCTGCACTCTGCTCTCTGCACTAAGAACAATCTGCCTTTAACACACCTGCTTTGAGCAATTGAAAGAAAACTTGACTATTAAGCTCCCACAAAACGCACCACAGGACAGACTAACCACGTCAGACTCCAGAGTAAAATGAAGTGTCAAACATGGGACATTGATTCAAGCACTCAGAAAAGGTGTGTTCTTATTGTTTCCTGGAGCCAAAATAGCACAGGGATCATCAGGACTTCTTATACCAGGCAACTGGAGGAGTCACTCTCCTCCACTGCAGAAAGACTCCACTGAGAAGGTAAGCCATTATTTTAAAAAAGCCACAGGCCAATGAACATGTGCAACAGTTTGGAATGAAACGTGCTTTTTACAGAAATACAGCATAAGGACGGAAGGACATACAGGTCAGGAACCCAAAGACATCATCAGCGAACTACAGAGCAAGGATGTTATCCAAGGAGAGTTATACAGAGGAGCTCAAAAGCTGACACCTCCTTCAGCTCACAACCCAAGCTTTCAGCAAGAGCATCTGACTCAAATTACTGGCACGTAACAGCACCTGTAGCAAACCAGAGCCCAGGCCCACCTATGCAAGCCAGCATTATGCCTTCGACAGGGACCCATCACCAGATGCCTCACATAAAACCTAAGTGATGCTGCCCCAGCTTCCAACAATCCAATTCCTCGTTGCCCAGCTCAACAATCTGCAGACTAGGAACTGCCTGTCCTAGGCACACAAACAGCTTCAGAGAGTATAAATGCACTAAAACTTTTGCATCAACTTTTCTAGTTTCTGTGAGCTCAGCAACAGCTCAGCAGAGAGAGGCACTCTGCTCCCTCCATCACAGGCAGTCCTCTTTGGCAGCAGCAAGAGTCACCCAGGAAGACTGGGATGGACCTTTGACTGGTGACATGCTAAGAGACTCTTCAGCCTCAACAGTACCAGGCAGCAGGCATCCATCACAGCAAAAGTTTCCCTAAGAATGTTGGCAATGGCCTCCTAGGTGGCAAAGGAAACATATTTTGGTAAAAGGGACTTATTTCAAAACTGTTTCAACAAAATGGCCACTACTGGGCCACCTCTGATGAGTTATGCCATGTTAATCAACCCTTGTTCTAGAAGGCACCATGTGAACTCTCAGAGCAAGCCAGGAAGAGCTGTAGGGGGACAAAGGAAGTGAAGCAGTGTCATTTAGGGGATGCTACAGAGTAACTTGAAATAAAGATATGTCATTGCTAAAATTCAACAGGATACTGCAACATGTTGATTACAAAAGCGCTCAGGAAAAGTCAGATTTTTTTTTAAATTTACATCAGTTTATGTTCCTTATGAGATGATGCGGGGCAAAGGCTACTGGGAAAGTCTCCTCATGGAAAGCAATACTGCGGTACATCATCAACCATCAACACCTGCTCCCCATCTGATCCAGCTTCCAGAAAATGAAGGAAACAGAACATCGCCTGGATCGTGTGGTAAACAAGG
This sequence comes from Neopelma chrysocephalum, assembly GCF_003984885.1. Taxonomy (NCBI): domain Eukaryota; kingdom Metazoa; phylum Chordata; class Aves; order Passeriformes; family Pipridae; genus Neopelma; species Neopelma chrysocephalum. The sequence goes on from NW_020897693.1 coordinate 10,599,307, forward strand.
GCTCCCTCTCTCTCTCCTCCGCCTGCAAGGGTCCTGCAAGCCCAGCATAAAGGCCAAGTCTTTAATTGTACAACAGGGAGACTTAACTGAACAAAAGACAGAGAGGGATAATAATCGTTTCACAAGATTATGGCAACATTCAGAACACCTTTACTAATGCACCGGCTATGCAAAGCTTCTGACACCACCCGCAACAGGTTAAAACAGTTTTCTAAGGAAAAAACAAAACACAAAACCAAAACAACAAAAAGCATGCAAGGGTCAAGCCCCTGCGAAGCTGTGCAATGGCACGGGGCGCTGGAGGGGAGGCACAGCAGCGCTGCGATGGAGCCGGGCTCGGGTGACCGCGGCCAGGTGCCCAAGGGGCCCGCGGTGCCGGGAGGGTGCGCCGGGGCCCCGCTGCCGCACAGGGGCCCGGGGCACCGCTTCGTCCCCGCTGCCCCGGCACCGCCGCCCCCAGCCCCTTCTCCGGCCCCGCTCCCCCGAGGCCGCCGCGCCCCCCGCCTCCCCTCCCTGCCGCCGGTGCCGCCATTTCGGGGGCGCCCCGCCTCACCCTCCGCAGCCGCTCCGCGCCGCCGCACGCCCCGACCTGCCGCGCTGCCTCGGAGGGAGGGAAGGCACCCCCTGAGGAGGGCGGGAGGGAGGCGCGGCCGGCCCAGCCCACCCTAGCCCGGGCCACCTCCCCCCCGTCGCTCGCTCCGGGCCCGGCCCCGATTCGCCCCAGGGCCGCTGCTGCCCCTGCCCCTGCCCGTGGGAGCAGCGACCCGAGCGCGGCGATGCCGCCGCGGCCCCGACAGCGCTGAACGTCGCTCTCGGCTGCCATCCCGGGCTTCGCGCTGCCATCTCCATTGCCGCAGGCAACACGTTACAGCGAACTCCAACTGGAGCGGCTTTTTTTTTTTTTAAGGCATCAAACTTGGTTGTTAAAGAGTTTTCCATGAAACACCCTGTAAATCAAGATCAAGCCCTGACTGGCACATTGCCTCATCCTTCCATTACCTCACTTTCAGCCGCAGCCCACATACCTCTGTGCGGAGCAGCCCTGAGCTGGGAGAAAGGCCCTTGCCTGCTCCCCTCCATAGCTGAGTAGCCTCACATGGTTTTTCAGGGATGGGGTGAAGGGAGGAGATCTGGTCAGGGAGGGAGGAGGTATGGGCAGGGAGCGAGGGAAAAGGCCAGTTTAGGATCTCCTGGGTGCTTGCCCTGAGTGTGACGTTTAAGCTCTCTATGTGCTCAACTCAAAAATCACATCATTCTTCCCAAGGAGTAAACTCACTCCTCTCTTCCTCAACCGATGGGAATCCTGCCTAAGCTTTGCCTTGGAGCTGCTGGAGAGCCAAGTGATCGAGTAGAGCCCTGGGGGACCAGGTCATGCTTACACACTGGTAGGTTTTTTGCAGGGAGTGTGTGGCAGAGCCTGGAAGCCACAAACCCCTGGAAGCCCCTACCTCTGGCCCCAGCCCTCCTTGGAGGAGCCTCGGTACCCTGCTCCACTGGGCTGCTACCTTCTTGCCATGTCCAGGGATTTCACACACAAACAGGAGAAAACATAACCCCCTGCCCCGGCAGATTTGGGTCAGCAAACGGGCACGACCAGGCACAAGTGTTGCCTGCACAGAAATCATGTGCTTGGGAGAGCCTGTGGCTAAAGGCGAGATACACCACAGGACCCCCCACCTCCCAGTTCTCAGCTTACTGCTAGAGTAATAGATACTTACTGGAGATACCTGTTTGCCTCAAAAATACTAATTTTACCTGGTCAGGTGTCCTGTGGACTAGTAATTTCAGAAGAAGCACACAGCTACACTTGTGTTTGCAGAACAGGGCCTTACCAAACCATATGGCTTGATACATATATAAAACATGCCTTGCAGGCTGGAGAGTCTAGAGAGGGATTATTGTAGCCACACCAACAGAAATTCCCATGTGACTCATAAACAGCCAGATAAGTAATGAGCATCTGCTAACAAAGCTCTGAATTGCAGGACTATGGGTCTATTGGCATTGAGCAGGAGATTCCCAAACAGAGCTTTAAAGGTGTATAGCATGGGCTGTGAGATATGTTAATACTTGGAGATTAAGTACTTGGTGTATATATATATATATATATATATATACACACACACACACACTAAGCAATTAACAAGTGAAAAGAGCAGGAAAAGAAACAAATAGAAGAAGGTGACATGACAGGCTGCATGATCCCCATAGCCAGAACTCATTAAATATGTGTAAATGGAAACTGTCCCTTGGAGTTCACACTGCTGGAATAAAGAAGGTAGAGGAAAACAACATCTCAAACCTTTGCAATTCCCACATTTGTCCTATGGGAAAGCTTTAAACTTAACACTGTGGCTTAATGCTCTCTTTTCAGCCGTTTTGGCTTTTCAAAGAGATGCTGTCAGGCTAATCCTCTTATGCTTACCCTTAGCATATTAACATGAAAGAGACAAGTGAAACCCAAAGCAGAGCGAGGTCCCTTTGCCGGCATGCAGAGATTGGTGGCACCATGGCTGCTTATCAGAGCAGCTGGTGAGGTTTTTTTTGCTTTTGCCCCTAAATCTGATTGTATACACAGCTGTACTGTTGCCTGTGCCAGGATAAGGCTTCCTGGGCTATAAAAAGTGTACTTTCTTGTGATAGGATTCCAAAATACCTTATAGGGTATGTGTGAAATGTCACTTGTTCCCTAAGAGACTGCAGCCAATATGGTGAAGGAATAAGGCCCCGGGCAGTCTTATTTTGCATCCTCACTCATCTCATGCCACCTCAGGATGTTTCCATTATTTGCTTTTTATTTCTGCTGCAGTTTCCAGCAGTCACTTGCAAAGGGTGACTGCTCCTGGTCTTCCATTTAGAGGCAGGAGAGATTCTGACACAACAGCGGGATGTAGTAAAATTAAGAATTTTGTGGAAACTCTGCTCTAGTTTGGGTCTGATATCAGACAGGTTTAAAAACTAACAACATGCACCTTCAGACTGTGTCTGGGTCTTCCAACAGGAATTATTGTGCTGAGAGACACAAAAGACAACAAAAGACCTTCCAGTAATAAACCCCACCCTGGTGCTTACTATTGTCCAAGCACAACCCGCTCAAACTCTGTGCCATTTTGTCATGCTTGCTACAAAAATCCACCTTTTCCTGCTAAAAAAAAAGATGAAGTTACAATGAACTACTTGTGTTATCAATTTACAGCAGGGGAAATGAGTAATAATTTGTTTGGTCAAAACTGCAGAGTGATTAAGTCTGTAATGCATGAACATCCAGCTGGAGCCATGCCAAGGCACAAGGATTAAAAGCAACCAAATTCATAACTCTAGTGAAAAGGATGCATGGGACATTAATAAAATAAAGGTTTAGTTATACAAATATAGGTAACAAGGTGAGAACGTGCCCTCTCTGAAAGCACTACACACCCAGACATTGGGGAAGCATCTCCCCTTTTTCTCCTCCCTGCTCTGCCTTCCCTGATCAGCTGGACTCTGGCTGCTTGAAAGAGGTAAAAAAAACCCTGGAGATTAAATTCTCCTCTGCCTCCTCCAAGACATGGGTTCCTGATCGACTCTCTCCCTACTTATAAGACCCCCTGTATACCACCATGGGGGACAGGCAACATCCTGAGCAGTGAGAAGTCACTACAATCAGTGACTGAAGATGGGAGGCTGAATCTCCTGCAGCATCTGAAAAAAATCTCTCAACACAACGATTTGTAAGACAGCATTTCTTTATTATCTGTACTGTTTGCACACTAAGAAAACATGCTTAAGGTTGTACATTAAAAGAACCTGGTAGTTCTTGCCATGGCAATATGACAGCACTGATCAAGGTACTACACAGACTGCCTGTATTTGTGTGTCAGCTGTAATTTCATGCCTTTGTCTTTGATGTGCTCTGTACAGAGTGTAGGAGGCGCAGGTTCAGAACATTAGCTACTGCTCTCTTCCTTCTGCAGCAGCTTCCCAAATCCTGCTGCTGCAGGTAAGTAACTTAGCATTACGGATGTGCCACAACCAAAGACACCAATTCTTGACCAGCCACTCCATGTTAACCAGCACCTGGAGCTCCCCTAACGCAGATGGTGGGTTCGACCTGATCAACAGGTGATAATGCCTGTGCTCCTTCACACCCACACTGGTTAGAAAGTCACATCTATGTCCAGATAAGAGGTGTTTTCTGAAAACAGAGAGGATTTCCCTTCCCACACATTGTTTCTTGCAAACACAAGAAGTCCCACTGGCAGCACTGCTGGTGTTACTCTAGGCTCCACACCAGCTACCCTGGTTCTGGACCTTTTCTAGCTTTCTGCTTCCTAGTTGCTGGAAGGCATTACTGCAGTTATATTACTTTTGGGTATTCATTTTACTCAGAAATCCTGCTCTTGCAGAGAAAAACTTCCTCTTTCCTATCTGGAGTAAAGGGCACCAGGAGGAACCATGGAAATTCTTTGTAACACTGGTGGCCTGTAAGTGACTCAGAGCACTTTTCCTGCATGGGATAGTCCCAGAGAAATTTGTGTAATAAATAGAGTAACTGCCTTATCCCAAGGGAGGAAAGACAGTGGACAAATACAGGCCTTCCCCATGCTGCAAGGTTGGGGGGACTGCTTCAAGGCTGCAGGAATGCATCTTGTGCCTAAAATGTCAGTTGCATAAACAGGCTCAAAGATGACAGGGAACAGGGCATTACCAAAAAGCTCACTTAGTCCTACAAGGCTTTAAGAGCAACTGAGCTACAAAGCAGAAAGTATCACACCCCAGAGCACACCAGGTGCTCCGTGCCCAGGCACAGCTGCAGCTATGCCAACAGGAGCATGGCTGGGGCCAGTTTCTACCTCAGCCCTTGCCTCCCCTCGCTCTGCTTTGCCCCACTCCTGAGCTACAAGAAGGCCCCTTCCCAATGGGAACAGGTTCAGTCCAGCTCTTAGGCCCTTCACCAGGAAAGTGAGGTTGCTGCACAAGGTCACTGCAAGAGAAAAAGGTGCATTTGACACAGGCAGCTGCCTTGTGCTTCCAGCCCAGGTACATTTGAAAACATTGCGGGAAAGGCAGTTCCAAGTTGCCGGATATTCTTCAGGAAAAGATAGGAGAATGGGAGGAAACAGGCAGTGTTCAACCTTAAAACAGGCTATATATGGCTCCCCTAGTTTGTACAGCACAGCTCTGGCAATGGGTTATGAATCAGCAACACATGTCAGTGCCTGTGAGTCCCAGGGCAACTGCTCTGTGTTCAGTAAACAGTAGGAGAGGGACAGTGACAAGGTCCATTAGGGTACCAATGAGATGAAAGCCACTGGGGTGACTCATTCTATCAGTTCATACCATATTCACACATGGAATCAGTTGACTAAAATATTGACAAGTCCAACTTAATTTTGGAGTAAATACAGGGCCTTATCCAGATCTTACAGGAAGTGGTGGAAGTGTTCTCACTTACCACAGCAGGATCTCAGCTGGGTGCTACTGTCACAGAGCCAAGAGGAGATGCTGTTCTCTGAGATGGATGGATCACTATGTAAAGAAACTTAAATTTGGGCTAGCTCTATCTCTTACACTAAAATTCTACTTAAGACAGCAACCATTGTGTCCTCCACTCTCTGCTGCTAGGCCAGTTCTTTACCAGAGAGAAAAGGAATAAGACTTCATCCCTTTACAGGGAAACAAACTCTCCAGACAGAAGGCCCACTTTGTCCTATTAGCCAAGACCAGCCAAATTCCCCCAAAGAAGCAGAGGCCTCCAGAGACCAGGGCTGCATGCAGAGTTGGGAAATGGAACAGTGCAGATAATATGCACATTTTGGCCTGATTTAGTGCCTCAAAATTCAGACTGGGAAAAGCTTCAGCTTCCCCAAATCTCTGCAGAGCTGATACCATCAGATTCAGCTTGCTTGAAAGGAACCCCCAGCTTCATGATACACTGCTGGCACATGCCTCTTGCTGACACATTGATGTGCCTTATGTGCAGCACCCTTTCCTCCTGCCGATATCTTCCAGCTGCAGGGCGTTCTCCCTCTGCCTGTCTTCTTGTGCTGTCAGCAACCTGTAAAGAGCAGCACAGACCAAGAACACAACCTGGTTACTGAGCTCTTTCTGCCAAGGCATTTGCCTCTGCCCTTTGCTCCCCACCAGCCATTTAGGATTGTATGAAATGACTGGCCAAGAGACCGGACTTCTCTGGAAGTTGGGCTAGATAAACCACCACACACAGAAAATAAGCATGAATTTCCAGGGAACAGGGAAAGAAACTGGTCACATACAAGAGGGGACCGCATGGCTTAGTAGTCAGAGCACCAGACTGGGGTGTAAGTGGTCGTTGCCTTATTTCCAAGCTCCCACACTGATGTCAGACTCTTGGGCTGTTTGCTTCATCTGTCTGGGCCATCTTGGGCAGCAGCATGGTAATAAAACACGCTGAAGGCATGTGCTATGGGAGACACAATTTACCTAGCTGATAAGTAAATCATCCCAGTTAATGAACAATTAGATCCTGCTGTGGATTTAACAGAGATGATGTGCAGGAGAAGGTGAAGGGATAAAAGAAGACAAAAGGATAATTTCCTTGCAAGATTTCAAATACTTTTTTTCCAAAACTAACTTTTTAAAAAAAAACTAAAAATCTTAGAGCAAACTTCTTTCAGCCTAACAAAGTCTTATCTCCCTTTAAAACTATTGCCACGAAAATAGCACAGTCAGTACAATGCTTAGTAAGATAGGGAAGAAAAAAACCCCTTAGAGCTGCATGCAGACTTCCAAAACACCAACTTAAAATCTGTGATAGTACACAAGGTTTTTGTGGTGAAATATTCAAATTAAACTCCCAATCTTGCAACAGCCAGTTCTGCCAGATGAAATTTTGGGTGTGAAAGTGTCCAGTCTACAATTGGTGCTTCCTGTTCACTGACCTGGCCATGTGCAGCATGGGCTCCGTGATGTTATAGCCAGTCATCGCACTGCACTCGTAGAAGACAGCCTTGTATTCCTGCCAGAGAGCACAGCAAGCACCCATGTTGGCTGCCACTTATCCGCCACCACTCATTCACATCCTTGGGAGCTAGTCCACCCCCACCACCAGGAACTCTTCCAAGATCATTTGGGGCCAGGAGAGTGGCTGTTATCACCCCCTCACCAGCCCAGAAAAAGGAGATGCTTTTCCAGCATTGGGGGCCCAGACAGAGCATCCAAAAGGGAGCATTGGAGAAGTTGTTTGGGAAGAGAATATATCTGCTCAGGGTACTTTAATTCCCTTACCTTTGTGTTGCAGAGTTCAGAAGATAGGGAACACCTCTGAAACCACTTTCAGCCTCTCCCCACCCAGGGGCTAAGGTCCCAGCAAGCATGCAGACAAGGGAGTGAGGGAAAAGGCAGGATGATGTTACAGTAAAGAGTCCTCAGATGGGAAAACAGCCATGCAAGTTTCCCTCAGAAAGACTATAAGGAGGCATTAAGCCTCAAGAGAAATAAATGAGCCTGCCTCAAGAGCCATTGTGTGCCACATAACAGCCACCATCTCATCCTGCCGGGTACCAGAGGGACCTTGGTACATGTTTACATTGGAGAAACAGGGGGTGGGGGAGAGAGGCAAGGTACCATACTGGAAAATGGCTCCAAGAAAGGCTTTCTGCCAGCCAGGCTGCCCTGCTGACAGCTGGAGGGAGGCTGCAGAGCAGGTCAAGCACAGAGTCACACCTTTGCCAGCCTTTCCCCCTCCACCTTGGGCACATTCCGGGTCTCTCTCTGCACAGCATCCATTTTATTTCCAAGCAGAAAGACGACAGCTCCGTCCTCGATACCTTCCTGCAAAGGAAACAGAGTAAAGCACCCTGGAAACTCAGCTGAAGGAGGGAAGTAACTCAGAGCAGATCCTTCCAGCTCATGCAAACAAGACCTTCAGCAGCAGGATTGGGCCCTTTAGCTCAATAAAGGGCCATTCCTTCAATAGCCCCAGGGATTTACGGAAGAAAGCTTAAGCTATTGGAATGTATTCCAAATCTTTGTCATGTTCAGCTGGGATGCTGAGAGAGGGGAGACAGGACATAAGTTCCTCTCAGGGAAATAACAAGCCTAAGGAAAACCAGCTTGCCCCATAGGCTGTTGGGAATTTGAGATCAGGCAGAGCTTCTTAATAAGTTCAATAATTTTTGTGTGTATGTGTGGTACTATTCCTCTGATGTGCTGTCCTAAGCTCAGTGATCCCTTGCTAAAAATTCACTGGCCAAGCAAGCTAAGCAACTTTCAACTCTTCTACACTGTCTCTGTAGGGACTGTTTATTCTTGGAATCCCTTACCTCTGGTAAAACTCCCTCAGGTTCCACTGGCTCACTAGAACATTGCCAGAGTAAGAATAGGGCTCAAAGTTATTTCCAAACTTGAGTGCCCTGGATGACATAATACAGTACCTGAACAGCTTCAAAACAAGATAAATCCACAGATGGGCAGAGGAAAAGAAGAGAGATATTAAAAGTTACATATTTTGCCTGCTTTGATTTTCTGTGTGCTCAGTTTAACCTTCCTGAAAGAAGCCTGATTTTCAGAGGCTGGTTAGTTTTGAAAATCTTAACCTTTGATCTTTAGAGTCCAAAGAAATAGCTGAGTGGTTGTTGTTTGTTTTTCCCAACAGGCCTGTGGAAGTTAATAATATTAGAAACCTCCATCCTGTGCTTATTAATTTCACAGGGATCTTGTTTTATTTTGAGACTTGGCATAATGACAACAAAACCACCCTTCACAATTTCGATTCAACATCTTGATCATCTACACCCAACTTATTTAAATCATATAGATGGATATTTTTGTCTCCCCAGGGAGATACAAACCACAGATGAATGCTTTTTTTGAGAGTTTGGAAATAAAAGGCAGGGGGGCAAGTCACAACATTAATACACACTTACCAAATAAAGAAAAAAAATAGAAAAGGAAAAAATTATCAATTGTTAAAGTTGGAACAAATGAGGGAAACAAAAAAAAAGCTATTACTAATAATGCAGTCCCATCTAGAAATCTCCAAGCAGAGTCAGGATGTGACCATACAAAGTGCTGTGTTGCAGGTCTGAGCCTAAATGCATCAGGGCTGTCTCCCTTTCCTGTGCATAGGCTGGACACCAGGAGATCTCCTTACCTGAGCACAGGTGCGATGTGACCATGTTTAGGAGATGCTGCCAATGCACATGGGCTGCTTACAAACACAGACTGCTGTTTTGGCAGGTCCCACCACATTCTGCCACAGAAACAGCCCTCCTTCACTCAGTGGCCTACACTGGCTTTGGTATCTTCAGCTCAAAGCCCCTGGTCCCAGACTGACTCCCACAGGCAGTACCCTCAGCATCTGCTTTGATAATTCAACTCCACAAGGTCAGTAGGACCTCCTGGGGCGCTGGGGAATGTTGTTCCCAGACAGACTGTTGGAACTGGTCTGGAGCAAGGCAGTGGCAGCACCACGAGCATTGGATAGCTGCGGTCCTGCTCTCACCTGGATGCTGCTCATCCAGTTCCGCACCGCCATGAAGGAGCACTCGGCCGTGATGTCGTACATCACCAGAATCCCATCTGCCTTCCGGAAATACTGCTTGGTAATGCTCCGAAACCTGAGCCCAAACAAAACCAAAGGCACTCTCAGAACCACGACCGTGTTCTGAGAAGAACACGAGAACACAAGAAACAGAGTGGGATTATCTGTCTTTTAGTGCAGGCCCTTTGCAAGGCCTGGCAGCCCCCGTGCGTGTCCCCTGGGGCTGGCGTGTACACCCTGGCGACAGGTCAGATCCTTGCACTCCTGAGGCAGGCCAGGCAGCCAAGGGTAAGCAGGAGTCTTTCCAAATGCATGGTGCTGAGAAAGCAGGAAGGAAGACTTTTGCAGGTGAGTAAGAAAGAAACAGAAGAATCTGCTTAGGAGAGATAGGAAAAGGAAATTGCCTGTGAAAAGGGAAATTGCTGGAAAAAACATGATCTTTCTCTAGAGTCTGTAAGAATCTGCAGACTAAGCTGTACCACAGTACAAACTAGGCATGCATAATGTCTGCCCCAGTGCTGCCAAAACAGCAATTAAGATCTCAGCATCAATAGAGTCTGTTTACAGTGTTGAATCTATAAATCAATGCCATCATAAATAAAAAATCAGGAGTTAGACATAATTTCCAGGAAAAACTCCCACCAGACATCTACTGTGTCCTCTCCATACCAATTAAAACCACAGGCTTGTATTTTTTGAATAAATTAAAAAACAAACAAACAAAAAAGAAAAACCAAACAAACAAAACCAAAACAAAAACCCCACACAAACAAACAAAAAAAAAAAACAACCCAAAAAACCCACCAAAACCAACAACCAAACCAACCAAACAAAAAAAACCAAAACCCAAACTCAAACCTTAAAAATCTGTAAGCAGCTTGTGACAGAGCCATGATATAACCACACTGATTGCAAACTGATGGAATTAAATGTAACACAGGTATTGAGATCTCACTGGAAAGCTGTGTATTTCAGCCCTGCACAGGATAGCAAACTCTACTATTCTATTATGAGCCAAGAAAACCTACAGCAAGATGTGACCCTCCTGAACTCTTCAGATGATTGCCTGGAGCCTGTTCTTTCTCACTGCAATAAGGGCATGACATTCTGGCAACTACCCAACTGAGAAAGCACAGACTGTGCCTTTGGCAGTCAAGGTGCATCTCTGGAACTGCCAGACAGGCCAGATGCTCCAGAAAAAACATCAAAAGGTAGCATGCACCTTTCTCCAGAAGCAGTAAAAGCTTTTGCTTCTTCCCATGTCTCCTAATCGATATCAGCACTGAGCCAAGTTCTCTCTTTCAAGCACACATCTAAGACCTGCTAATGCTAAAGATCCTTCTGCAGACAATCTCTTGAATTTGATGCAATCTAGCCCCAGTAAAATGTCACATTTTATGTCATAACTCCCCTTACTGCTGAGTTTCAGCACTGAAATATCCACAAAAGTCCTTTCAGAAATCATTATTTCTTTAGCATGAAGCTTGATTTTGGAAGAGATAGTTGCTTTTCGATAAGATACTCCTACTTAGTACATTCTCACCAGGTCTGCATGGTCTAGCTGACTGAGCAGACAGCATCATTGGCATAGTTTAGGATTATTATTCCCATGACCTCAGCTGCCTCCTGAAGGCCTGCCCCCATAACATATTTAGCCCTAAATATCCAGTACTTATTTTTGTCTGGCCCTTGAGGTTCATGGTCCCCTTGAAATAGCTTTTCATCTTAAGCTTCAAAGTGTATCCCAAGTAAAATGTGATTTACATGAAGGTAGTGATGGGTTTTCATCTCTAATAGCAGATGAGGGTCAAGTGTGTCCTCTACTACTCTGATCCTCACCAACAGTGCTGATAACATCTAGAGATGGCCCATGCTTTTGAAACTAGAGGCCTTCAAATGGGAACCTGTGTTCACTGTCACAAAAAGCTGCACAGTCCCTCTACCAAGGATTATCGCTTCCACAAGTCTATCAGCAAAAAGGGACAGTGGGAGGGGCCAATAACCTCACTGACAGAGTCCAGCAGGGTAGTTCAAATCACCTTCCCCACAGGTCAAACTAATTCAGCTGGCTTTGACAACTGAATCCGACCTGGAAAGGTTCACACAGTCCTTCCCACCTCCTGAATAGCAGGTGGTAGTGAGCGGCTGGGGACAGGAGTAGCACAACCAAATCTGAGAACAGAATGTCTATCCAGAGCCTTAGTTTCTATCCTAACCTGCAGCCCTGTCCTGCAGCTTTTCCCAGAAGTAGGCTGATGCAGGAGAGATTTGAGGGTTGGAGGAGCTTTGAACCTCACACCATACAGTGATCTATGGACAGACTACCTGGAGCCACAAGCATGCACGTCAGACATATGGAAAACTACTTTTCTGTCAATCCTGAGAGAGATCTCCCCAGGCTCTGCTTCACAGCCAAAGCTTCTAGAAATCTCTTGAAACAGGCCTTTGCTGCAGGTTCAGCACTGGAATAGCTGCTGTGACCTCTCTGGTCCTTCTGAAGCTAACAGTTTTCCCAGGGGTAGAAACCAGCTGCATGCACTTTCCCTTTCCTACAGTGAGTCTGGCAGTAGGGCACCGTCACAGACATTACTTACCTTTCTTGTCCAGCTGTATCCCACAGCTGCAAGGCAACCTGGGTGTTATCCACCATTAGACTCTTCACCTGGTAATCAATACCTGTCAGGAAGGTAACAATGATCATAAGGTAGGAGAGGGAGAAAGCAGCTTGCCATTACAATGGCCAGCGATCAACTCTGTTTAGTTCAGGGAAATTGCAAGGATGATTCGATGCTGGGAGAGGGACCATCTTGACCTTTAGTTGGGCTATAATACAGGAAAAAAGCATTTGTCCAGGCTGACTTTCCCACCCTTCTTATCTAGATGAGTCAGGGACCCTGTTACTTACCGATGGTTGCATTGAGCTCAGCCAAGAACCTGTCATAGCAGAAGCGGTGGATGAAGGAACTCTTCCCAACACCAGAGTTCCCTACAAACACCACTTTGAAGATGCGATCTGGGGAACAGCTGGCTGGTTCCAGTGCCTGGAGCTACAATGGAAGAAAGGGACTCAGTTTTGAAAAGCCCAGCTGCAGGCTGTGCTTTGATTTGTGCAGGCATTGGACCCCTGCACTATAAACCTATGGAGCTGGAGTTAGATGGGAAGAGAGAGTCAGAAACCCTCAAGTCCCTGGTAGCAGGTGTTTGAGGAAGAACCCCAAGTAACTACGCTCACCCTGGTTTCAGTGCCAACAGGCTGTGCTCTAGGAGGCAGCGAAGCAGCATCTAAGCCATCTGCTTTTTTTCTGCAGTCAGTGTCACCCTTCAAAGTCATCTTAAACCACTCAGTATCTGCTGCCAAGGGCCATCTCTCCTTGTCTCTAGGGTTGTCTCCAAAGTTTGTGCTTTCTCCTTCTCCTGTCTTCATCCATGTCCCGTTGCCTGGGAGGTATTTACAGTTCTTTCTGTTGGGTTCTTCCACTGCCACATCCGTTGGGAAGGTGAAGGGAAGGTCCGCAGAGGCCAGTTGTCTGTATTAAAGCTCACAACCATCACAGGCAGGGTGGGAGGGTAGGGAGTGAGGAGACAGGGAAGAAGAGGAGGTTGCAAATTCCCAAAACAACCAGTACAATCCAATTAGTGCATATGCAGTGCTTGCAGGAACTCTACTTCATACACACACTCCCCACACTCCCCGTGACTAAGTCATCAGCGGCACCCCTAAGGAAAAAGAGACAGCTCACCTGAGCTATGCTGCACTCATATGTGCCAACAAATTTTTCATTGGTTTTAATAAAAATTGCCAGCTTCTGGATTTTTTTAAAGAATTCTTTTTCTCCCATTTCCCCCAGTACTGAAAAATTAGGCAAAACATACAAAGGTGACAAACAGAGAACCTTAAAAAAAAAAGCAGCAAAAAATACCTCACTATTTTTCTTACGAAATACAATACAAAGAAGTAACAAAGGTTTTGAGGTTAGTGAAGGGGGTTTTGCCTGCAGGCAGCGGTGCGAGGGCTGTCTGATATCCCAGGGAGGCTGCATGCAGTGTGCCCTCTGCTGCAGGCACACAGTCCTGCTCCAAGGAATCTGCCCAGCACCCTCGAACACTGCTGTCCCAGAGTCTTACTGAGTTCAGGCAGCAGAAACCTGCCACAGGTGTGCAAATTGCAGTGAACATTCTCACACAGGTGAGAGTCACTTTGCCTGGTGTTGGCTCTGCTCTGGCCTGTATCTATACCTGGCCAAAGTAAGGGAGCCAGGACCTGAAAGATGTTTCTTTTTAAAGCTTCCAATCAGCCACACTGGCTCTGAATGGCAACAAATGCCCAGGAACCCTGTCCAAGCTGTGGTAGCAGGGAATAGGTGTTGCACAGACTGTGCCCACACAAGAGCAGGCTGATGCACTTTGCTCTGCAGGGGGTAGAACTGACATGGTAAGTGGAGGAACAAAAAGAACTGGCCAAAGGGAGCGAGAACACTTAAAACTCAACCAAAGGGCTTTATCCACCGCAGACATCTCCATTGCCTTCACTGGCCAGCAGATTGCATTTGGAAGCAAATTAGAGCTTACTACAGTCAGTCTCTTCAGAGGCAGTACATTCCACCTCTCTTTGCAACATTTTTCTCTTGCTACTAGTGCAGGAATCAAGATAACTCTCCTTTCTCACTCCTACAAGTACACCTTATCCGGGTTGAAAAATTCCCCTGCTGCCATGCCTACACTTCCATGAAAGGGAGCTCACATTCCTGGTTGTCCTCCCTACATCTGCCCTGAAAGAGAGCTCACATTCCTGGTTGTCCTCCCTACATCTGCCCTGAATGCCAGTCTACAGCCAGGCCAGCTGGAACCTCTCCCCCTGAAAATCAACACATACTCCCAGATTCAGGCTCTGAGGAACAGCCTCCATCTCCCAAGGCTGGCACAAGTCACGAAATGAGGGGCTGAGATTCAAGAGCCTCTTTGCGGGGGGGGGAGTAAGGAGAGGGGGGTAAGGGACAAACACAAAACTTTCTGAATAGTGACTCCAGATCTCACTGGTTTTATTCATGTTTCTCAGGCAATGTAGTGTGACACAGCACTGGGACAGACACAGGGCCAGCAACTACTTCTCCCCTTCTCACATCACCCTTACTGCCAGACTTCTCCACCTGTTAAGCCTTTTCAGTGGGTTTATGCCAGCAGCAGCTAGAAGGATCTCTGCAAGAAATACTTGGGGAGGAAGACAGGGGAACTTGGTAGTCTGATTTGATGGATAGCATGTGTGCCAGTCACACAGCCACAGAAGAGCTCTGCCTCAAACCTGTCCAAGCAATCTCCCTTCCTGGGCTCAAGAATCAGCCCTGCTCCACAATCCACCTGGTTTTCCACCAGTCCATGAGCTAAGGAGCCTGGAGCTCAATTCTTAAATGCCACTACCAGAATTGCAGACATTAAGGGTGGGTTGAAGCTGGAAGAAACTCTGAGCCTAAACCCATGTCTCTGGTTGGCACTAGGAGGAACCAGGGAGCAATGGAACCTTCTGCAGAGACCTGATAAGAGACAGGGAAGCGTGCTGCCTTTAAAACTTGTTTGGGGCCAGCAGTTGCAGGTGAGATCCAGCTCCAAGCCAGGTCAAGGCTGGGCTTGCCTCCCCTGCCTCCCAGAGGAACCAGGCTTTTGGCCAAAACCAGTGTGCTGGTCACACAACTAGTTCACAAGGGCTGATGCTAAATGCCAGCACAGTTCAGGCAGGCATACCTGGGTACTGAAGGAACTGCATAGTCTGCTTGTATGGGGGGGGAGAAAAGGCCTTGGCCACACAGACATGTTGCCTCCCCTGCCTGAAGGGAGGACTGGTGTGCCAGGTGAGCTTCTGCATAGGTGTACACGGAGATGGGCAAGATGAACACACCTGGAACTGGGCCCTCACCTTGGGGCCTTCACCCGCCAGAAAGAATCCAAGCCTAATGAAAGTCCTGCCCTCTCCCATGCCCCAGGGATATGGGCTCTGGCATGAGGCACCAGTGGACAGGATTTCTGCCTGAGGAGGAACTGGCACACTTGGAAGTTGATCCAGTCATTTCAACACAGCTGCCTGACTCGGTTAGAGGCAGCCTTTGTGACTCCCTTCCCATGAACAGTCCCAAACCTTCTGATGGCATTTAGGTTTGCTCCCCCATTGCTGCAGCTAAAAGCAGCAGGGCAGCTACCTCCCCATGGAAATTAGCTATTGGTATCTCAGCTTCATGCTGAGCCAACACTACACCTGATGCAAGGAGGCAGCTCGAGCCAGAGAAAAGCTGCACCTCTCCGTGCTCCCAAAACCAGCCAGCACCAAGGTGGGAGAACTAGACACAGGGCACAGCTTGACTGACAGGCTACTCCAGTGGGCACGGACTGACACCACGAACACAACACAGACACCCATCTAACCGTTTGACCGGCTTGTCGTCCAGCAGGTAACTGCCTAGCACTGAGCCTTTCTTCAACAGGGGCTTTTTGTTCTGAAGCACCTGGAAGTTGAAAAGAGAAGGAATGAAGAATGTGATTACGAGCCAGGAACGTGATCAGCCCCAGTTCAACCACTCACCACCTCTGCAGAGCACTTCGGGGAGGCAAGGCTGGAGCCCTTGCAGCCCCACACTGTGCAATGGTAGTGCCCCACAGGAAGGTTCAAACAGATGTGAGCACTGGGTGTGCTTTCTTTAGTTCAGATAATTTAATTCGTGCAAGAAGCCATCACTGTTGCTGCTTTCTCCTTCACAACATAATTCATCAAAAGTAGTAATGTTCCAAACTGAATTCTTTCTCTAGCCAGAGTTTTTATTTCTGCGGTTGTTCTCCACTTGGTCTCACAGTTGAATCTCTCTTCCCCCACCTCCCTCTTTATTATGGTGATGTTTTGTGGGACAGGCCAATTGCCCCCTCCTCAGAAGACACTAATACCCCTCCTCCAACCAGTGCTCACCCAAAGCTGCACATGAACCATAGGAAAGGAAGGAGACCACGCTGCAAAGGGCAATGCACATGCTTTGCCTGACATGAATATCCCTCTCCATGCTTTCCTCCAACTTACCTCAGACTGTACACTTCCTACAGCCAGTATTCACTAGCTCCCTAGAGAAGGAGAAAGCAGGACCACTTCTCTCACAACCCTCTTCCCCCCATACAGCAGCTTTGCATTCCCAGTGGAGTCAAAGATGAGGAGGCTTGCCTGCAATCACACAGCAAAGCCTGTGGCAGAGAGGATTGACCTGCAACTCTTCCAAATGCCATGCTAAAGCCTAGTCCCCCCCTCACCCCAAACAGACTGGCTCACTGCTCTGGCCACACACATAAAACACTGAGACAGCACAGCAAGGTGCCAATTGCATCGGCACTGGGAGAAAGGGAGATGTATCCAGTCTGCAAGTCTGGAGATTTCTAATGCGTCCTCACAAGTTATTTCTGGGAGTAAAGGTGTGGAAAGAAGGGTTTGCAGCCTGCCAGATCTGCCTCTCACAGCAGTTTTGAACTGACCAAACACCTGCAGGCAGCTCTGGACAGGCCTTCCTTTGTGCTGCCCACAGCCCGGGGAGAGGACTACGAAGATTATTTCTTCAGTAACCCTTACTGAAGGCTTATTTTAAAAGGCAAAAAAATTAAGAAGCTGTTCTGTTGGCCAGAACTCCCAGAACACCTTTACTGCAACGCAGTTGAACAAAAGCAGACACTCTGGACTCCACAGAGGGCCTCACCCAACTAGGAACTTTAGGGGGAAGGGAGGGGAACAAAACATTTTTTTACATGTAAAACTGGTGTTCAAGAAAAGCTCCAGCCACAGAAACAATCCAGCACTGAGAGGCTCACAACTGTGGAGCACAAATCTTCCACGGCAAAGGACCCCCAAATGCATAGCAACACTTCAGTCATCACAGCCAGACTGTTTCAGATAACCAGTGGTTCTCCAGCAGGGATGGAGGAGGAAGTTTTCAGTGTTTGAGCAGGTTCCCTCAAGGGCACCCTCTAGCTGCACAGAAAGGACAACACTGTGTTGCAGGCCAGTGGAGCAGCCTTCAAGTCACCTATGGGGCAAAAGGACTCTCACACAATCTGCTATGGCACAACTCTACCTGGAGAGGAAACAGCTTGCAGAGCACATACTTGGGTAAGAAAGGAGAAACAATGGGGCATGTTCTGCCATTGGTTCTGCCATGCTTTATTGGCCTGCCAGGTTTGTGCAACATTTGGCTTTTCACCAGGATGGTAAAGGAACAGACAACATCACAGCTGTATAACACACGATGGCAAGGATTTCACAACAGCACACGTACAAGCATTTTGGATGGGAAAGATTCTGGTTTATCAGTGAAATACAAATACATGTCCAATGTGGTTTAAGTACCAAAACACTCGTCATGATGAGCAGACATGAAATTTTCTCTGTCAGCATGCAGCATGCAAGCAAAACTCCACAGCCAGATGGGTCATGGGTGTGAAACTAAACCTGCAATCCCTGGGTCTTAAAAATATCCATCAGTGGTTTGCATATAGGCAGAAACAGCCAGACATCACTGTTTGTGACCCAGACACTGGGATAAGAGAGTGCCCCACAGTGACGTGGGGCCAGGGCCTGCCCACCCTGGCAAGGCCAGAAACTCTTATGAAGAGCAAGGTATTAAGCTGGGCACTGAGAAGAGCAAAGGAGCAGTGACTGGATTGCTATCACCCACGAACAGCCCAATCCCTCCTTCCAACCACTTCAAAATTTTTGCTATGAAAGAACCTCTGTTCATCACACCTTCACTTCATGGAAATAACACAACTCTTCCCAGCACTAACAGAGGGTATCAAGGCCTTGGGTTTCTTTTCAGCCTGTAAAAGCAATGATAGTCTCTGGCAGAGAGTGTGTTGCACAGGAGGGATCCCCATCAGAACTCTCCTTTTTGCTGCTGTAGGGCAGTATTGATATTTTCTCTCTCCCTTACAGTGTGACAGGCTGGACAGCAGATCTTCTGCAGGTGTGTGATGACAGCAGCACCTCTGCAATCCCTTGGAGCCCTGCTTTCCTGCAGACTGAAATGAGAGTGGCCAGAGGAAGAAAACCTTACTCCAGTACAGGCTTCAACTGCCCAGCATGACATAGACTTGACAGATAAGCAATGGTGGTAGGAGGAGTTTACCCTGCTGCCTCATTCCCTACTGCCAGTGGCAGGGGAAGGGAGAGAGCGGCTCCTCTGTGCTATGATTCTCTCTGCTAGGCTCTCTCTTGGCTCTGCCTGCAACTGCCATGTTTCAGAGCAGCCCCGAGCAGGACCTAGCAGGGGAACGGGAGAAGAGAACAGAGGAGAAGCAGACAAGCTTTGTACACACAGAGGTACATACCTGAGCCATGGTCTCCACAGGCCACCCATCCCACCCACAGGAACCCAGAAGCTGATGAGGCACAACACATGAAAAGAGGAGAAGAAACCATTTTCTTTGCCTGCTTGCCCTGGACTCTGCTACAGAGTGACAGTGTTTATTGCTTCTCCAAGAGGGAGCAGGAAGCTCTGGTGCACATACACAAAGCTAGCAGCTTTAAAAATGGAGATTAAAAAAAAAATCTTTCAGCTTTCAGAAACACACGCGCACACACACACACACACAAAGGCATGTGCACACACATCTCGTCTCCATCCAGAAAAGTGACTGATGTTATTTTATACAGCTCTCCACCTGGAGAAGAATTCAAGCCTCTCTCCCAGCAGGGCATTCTACCCACTATCTGAGCACAATCCCTATGTTTCCTTCCACATTCCCTTACACATCAGACAGGGCCTGTCCTCACTGCAAGGCATCTACGTCCAGATCTTCAAGTGGGGCATGGTGGCAGAGCAGGCAAAGACACATGGTGGCAGGGATGGGTTCAAGAGGATAGAGCAGCCTTGCCAGAGACATTAGAGAACGCAAAGATGGTTTCATGAAAAAACAGTAAGAATTAAAAACAGACCCCATATTTGTGCTTATCGGGGAAAAGCCAGAGATTGACTGTTCCAGATGTCAGAGGCCCTACTTTATCCTAGCCTTCTGACACAAGGCTCACTACTGCACCTCCACCCTGCAGAGTTCACAGGAATGGGGAGTTGTCCCAGAGGAACATCTGAAAACATCTGCTACAAACTCAAGGGGTTAGAAAAACTCCAAAACCTTCCTGTGTGCCCCTCCACACCCAGTCAGCCAGCAGCACATCTGGGAATCCATCTTCTTCCTCACCACCCAGCTCCAGGGACGCATCCAGCTTTACTCCCCTCCTTGCCTGTCACAACACACAGACCCCATGTGTGCAGCAGCAGCAGCACCCACTGCAGCCCTGCACGGGGCTGTGTGACAGTCACAAGCCAACATGCCTGGGGTTAAACCCGGGCACTTGGCAACAGCAACCAGCAGTGCTTGTCTCCAGCACGGACACAGAGGTGCTGTGAAGTCTGTATTAGGCAGCACACCAGGCCCTGTGAGCTCAGGTCATTGTCCCCCGTGGAAGTGACGGGCCCCCGAGTGATGACAGCAACAGCAGCAGACGAAAGGAGGGTGGTTGGGAATTGGGATTTTCTTTCTTAGACTAACCAGCTTCTTGGCTTCAAAAGCGTCTCGCTCATCTCGAAGTTTCTTGTTCATCTCTCTGCTCCAAAGACACAGGAAAGACACAATGAGGCGCTTGTCCAAAATAGGGTAAAGAGAACATTGAAAGTGAGAACAGAAAGGCAGCTTGAGACAGAGATAAAGATGCTATTTAAGGCCAGACATGTTGGGATTTCCGTGTATCCCAGCTCAGGTAATGGGCTCCCCATGTTTTTTTTAACCAGTGGGAAAGACTAAATTCCTCCAGAGGAGGAATTACCTCGTGAAATAACAGAGTCTGTAATCTGCCAGAGCTGGCCAGATTGCACAACTCTGTCTGGACCTAGAAAAACAAGCAAAGTCTGAGCCAATCCCGTAGCTTTCCATGGGAGAAATGAGCACAGTGCTGAAACCTCAGCCCCTTACATATGTAAGAGCTCAGCATTTCCCTCCAGCCTTGCTCTTACCTGAGGAGCTCCAGCTGGCGAAGAAGGCTTTGTTTCTCTTTCTGCATGTTCTTGGAGACTCTAAACACATCCCTGGGTGAAAGGGATTTTAAAAGGGGAAATAAATTAATGGGAGAGAAAATACAAAGATCCCTTTCTCAGGGGCACTCACGGTATTCTCAAAGATAAAGGCCTGCCTTATGCTAGGAGGATTCAGAGGAAGCAGCACTGCTGTGGGAGCTGGGATGGCTGGGTTGAACCACAGCTCTCCTGCTCTCCTCCAGCCTGAGGGCAGGCAACCCATCTTCTCCATTTCCTCAGCTGCTAGAGATGGGGAGGATGGTCACTGTCATCTGGATTTGAAACATCCCAATGTTTTATCTATGTATTATTAGATTTAACCCAGAAATGGGAACAGAAGTGATTAGAAGAGGATCTTTAAAGAGAGCACTATAGAGGTGATGGTGAACTGGATAATACATGGAGAAGAAGACTCCTTTAGGCTGAGGCTGTACTTTTGCACTGATTTTCTAGCCAAGTATCAATGAACATATTCATTTCCCGCTAAAGGTAGGCATGAGATAGCAGTATCACTCCCCGTTTAGGTCCATAAGACCACTGGGATGTTTTTTCTTTTCCTCAAGAAGAGACAGGCAATCCTCTAATAAGACCAAGGCTCCTAATTAGAGATCATTATTCTTTAACTGCTTGCCCACCCTTCCTTCTCTGCCTGTGTCCTTGCCCTGACACCCCCTTTCCCACCTGTCCTTCTGCTCTTGCTCAAGCTGAGCCTCTTTCTGAAGCTTCTGTAATTGCCCCTTCACTGCCTCCAGCTCCCATTTGCTTTTCTCCAGCTCTTCCAGCAGGTTTTCATTCAGGTGCCGGAGTCTTTCATTCTGCACCCGGGTCTCCAGCTGCTCTGAGTTCAGTGACTGCAGCTGATGTTCCAGCTGCAATGTGAGAGAAGGAGAAGGGATTAAACATAGAGAAGAAGGGTCTTGTGCTACAGTGATGCCTGTAAAAACAACCTGAAAAAGCAGATGTAAACAAGGCAGAAGGGGGTAAACACAACTCAGGTCTGCAGGACCACTAGTGGCATTGAGAAGGTGAACTGGAAGGAATTCTTTCTCATTATGCCAGCACAGGGGAGCAAGCAATACAATTAGGCACAGCTGAGGAAGTGCTTCAGACAGTGTGAGGAGCCTGCTGCTGTCAGGCACTGTAGAAATCAGAGCACAAATGAGGGTCAAAGGAGGACTGGAAAAATTTGGGTGGAAGCAGGAATGTGTCTGTCGGGACCTATTAAACACAGTTGTTGAAATGCATCTTCTACTTCAGAGGCTTCCTGAGCCCACGGCAGCTGAAAGGGGGATATATCGAGGTGCAGGGGGCATCTCACACTACACCTGGAAAGTCAAGTGATCAGGTGGCCTTTTACTACTGCTGGAGACAAACATACTGTTTAAATGCCACTGGGACACAGCTGCACTCAAGACAGCACAAGCCCCCAGCACAACTAACAAGCCTGATTTGGGAAGCTGAAAGCCTGGCTGTCACATACTCAAGCGTACTCAGTGACTCAATTCCTCACACATGGCTGGCATAGTCTGGGAAGGAGTCACAGACAGATGCAGCACTCAAACCTGCCCATCTCAGATGACAAGTAGGGTGTTGCAAGAAGGATCATACGGACACTTTAGTATCTGGCCAGCCAGATCAGATAACCAGGGCCCTCTGCTGAAGCTGGTACTACACAGAAACTGCGGCACCATCTGAGAGCTTACAGCCCAAAATAAAAGCATACAGTCTATGCTTACAAACAGAGAGAAGTACCAGGAATCAGGTCTGATTGGGGTAGCAGGTGGCAGAGTCAGCCTCCACATTTACACCTTCAGCTTGCCTTTTCTCTCAGCCTACTTTCTCCCCCTCTCAAAGGAAAAATAAAGCAGCACAGTGTGGCACAAGGTAAAGTGCTTTTTTCCTTGCTACCCTGCTCTCTGCCAGCACATGTGAACAACAGTCATGAGCAGGAATGAACAGAGCTGACCTTTCCTAGGTTCCCTGAAACACAAACCCTACATCTCTTCCCACTGAGGCTACAAGGGCAAGTCACACCCAGCTTTGCCTGGAGACCTCTAGTCCTTTGGACATTGGGGAAAATTTCAGCATGACCATATATGCTGAGCGGTGGAGTTTAGACTAAGAAACCCCTGCTTACAGCCTTTGGAACTTTCAATAAGCCAGGGGACAGGCTTTAAGTAAAGCACAACTGCCCCTCCCTAAGAAATCTCCATCACGTAAAACTCTCCTGTTTATGTTGCCTGTACCTGGAGGTGATACTGTAGAATAGCACACACTACTGGTCTTACACCACAAGAGGGACTCGATTATCCACACAGCTCAGAGTTAAGGGCATCCGAAACGACAATTTGAGTAACAATGTCTATGCAGCCCAAGTATTCTGCCTTGACCCATAGCAAGATGAGATGCTACCTAGGAAGAGCATGCCTGGGCTCCTAACTATGGTCCATTCCCCTCATACACCCCCAGCATCCATGGTCCCTGGACTAGGGATGTTAGAGGCCACATCTCTGACTATTCCTCCTTTTACCAAACATTTACAAGCTTATTGTACAATTGTTTGTCCAATTAATTTTTGAACGGCCAATACTCCCTGCGTCCTGTGGCCAAAAGTCCAGCACTAATCCCTGCATAAGGAAGTATGGTCTTCTAAATCAAGTTCATACTGGTCTCACTGAGTGTCCCTCATCTCTTCTGTTGCAGGACTTGGGGAATAACAGTTTTATGTGGACCTTATCTGTCACTTTCCTGAGTTCATAAAGTCCTCAGTCCCCTTCTCTCTAAAATCAAGTCTAAGCTTTCCTGGTTTCCCTTCCTAAGGCAGATGCTCCATTTCCTTAGTAATGTTAGTTCTCTGTATCTTCATACCCAAGAAGGACACAGTGGAATTAGAGAAGACCAGAACTGCACTCACCAAATGAGGCACTCAAAGATGTGGGCAGCAGGAAAAATACCTCCACATTATCTTATTCTCGATATCCTTTCTGATGGCACCTCAGTTTTACTGGCTTTTCCAACTGCTGTACAGTGAGCTGATGTTTTCAGAGAAGTGCTGTTTCATCCACATCACAGATAGGTATCCAACTTGGATACCCCCAGTCACCAGCACCTTACAGGTGCCTGCCATGACTTGTTTCTGTGGGGGCCATGTAGCAATTCTTCAGACACCAAGGAAGAAGGCATTCAGAATGGGCCATCACATACAAATGTCCATGCCATGGATGGCAGGCTAAAGGAAAGTCTGTGCTTTGATCTTTTATGTGACTGATTAATCAGTATATCAAGTGCCCAAATGCAAATCCACAATATGTACCTCTTTAAAGTGTCACAGAACTGCTCACTATAGGTCATTTTGGAGCAGTTAGAAAACAAAAACTAGAGAAATCTGGCTCTTTTATGTCCATACCCATCTTCCTTAAACACCACAAAAGACTCCAAACTCACAACTTTCAACAATTTTTACCCTGTCTTTCTTGCCAGTATTGTACAACAGAAAGGCATTACAGTTGAAGACAAACCAATTATTTGACAAACCATTTCAACACCTTTAGAAACAGAGAGAACTACACCAGCTAGTGCCAAATTGGCTAGTACTAACCCTGAGGAGATGAACCATATTTTTGGTCAGAAAAAGCCTTAGCGGAAAGACAGCAGAAGGGGATGTGCTTGTTTAAGGTTTGGGGCCTGTTACCTTCTTCTGACGGTAGAGGATTTTCTCCAGCTCCTGTTCTTTGTTGTGCAGTTCCTTTTGGAGCAGGTTACTCCTGTCATGTCTCAGTGCTTCCTGCAAAGGTAAAGATACAAAGCTGTGCATACAACACCCAGCACAGTAAGAGCTGTTCGGTGGCCAGATGAGCCACCATCTCCGCTTCAGAGCAAAGGAGGTTTGCCTTTAGCCAAGAGATAGATGAGGTACCTGGCAGACCAGCCTCTCCCTTTCTGCTTTGATCTGTTGTTCCATTTCTTCATAAAGGCACCTGACTTCTCGGTCATGGTCTGATTCCTTCCTACAAAAGGCAGGTGCACATAGGTCAGGAGAGAAAAAGAACACAGAAAGGAAAGAGGAGGGTGGAAATGGATTCCTACTAACAGCTGTGTGGCCTTGAGTGGGATTTTAACCAGACCATGTGTTACGGGTGGGCACTGATGCCAAACTCATGGGGATCAGATCACGATAAAGGGTCATTTTATTATAGCAAGAAAAATCTCTACATCCTGTAACCCAGTCTCTCCTTGCCTTTGAGGCAGGACCCAAGCATCAGCTGGTTCTTGACAGCAAATGGCCATGATGTTCTCCTTACCGCTTCAGTGCCTGTTCCATGGACTCCTTCTCATGATTCACCTCCCTTATGTACGATGAAACTCGCAATAGAAATTCTTCAAAATTGGATAAGAGCTCCGGACGCTCCTTTCGTAGCCGAGCCCAGAGCTCCCGAATCTCATGTGGACTGGACCAACCATACAAGAGAGAAGGAAAGCAAATGAGTTTCTGTGTCATCTTATGGACTGTTATCCCAACTCCAACATGCACTCAGGATAAACTGCTGTTCTCCTATGGTGACCTCCATTACACCATCAGAGCAAAGAGGGAAGTTGGACAGTGACAGAGCATGCATGTGCAGTGGGATCTGCTGCGAGATTAAAATAAAGGGAGTCATCTAGAAAGTTCATCCTGGAGTTATTTTTCCCAAGTATTCAGCAATAAGACATTTTGTGTCTAAACCACAACTTGAAGAGATGAATATTCAGCAAATTTCCTGTGAGTTACAGTCAAGCAACAAACCGTTATAGCTCAGGGATTTTAGCACACATCACAAGTGTTTTTCTTACACCAGGACTGTACTGATCCTGCTACTGTCCTTATTTTTTTAAATGGGTTTGGAAACTGAGGCACAAAAAAGATGCAAATTTGCTTAGGTGCCTAATCAGAATAATAATGGAGAAAAGCCCTACAAGTCCCCTTTTTCTAAACCTGCAGTAATGATTACACTGTTTTGACATTTAGTTCATTGCAACTTCAACACAGCACTTATAAATTTACTCTTTCCCCAAGAGTCTTATAAGCCTGAAGACATCATTTCATGCTTCTTTTTAGGAAAAAGATGTTTTGGTTTTTTAAAATCTATGAAGTACTTTGGGGGAACTGCTTTGAAATATACAGAATAATTATACCTATAGACATTATCCAAATAGATTTTTTTTGTATATGTATTTGCCTCCCTTAATATCCTTTGTGAAAAAAGCAAACAAAATAAACAACTTAAAAGCTCTTGATTTCCTCTGCCACCATTGCATGTCAGCCTCCTTTTTCTTTCCTAAGCTGAAAAAGTTGTAGCACTTCATCAAAACTTCGTGTTTTAGATAAAAACCCCATACTGAGTCCTGTTAGTAAATAAAACCATTTCTTTCCTGAGAAAACAGTGAAAATAATTCAGATTTCTGCTCTGACCCCCATTAGCTTCTGTTTTATATTACTTCTTTACAACAGCTGGCTTGCTACAAAGGCGTGACATGAAGTAGCTACTGAACTCATTGCATAAAATTGCAAGTAAGCAGTCAAAATAAAACACAGGATAATTCCACTTAAAGACCTGATGCTTCTCAAAGCAGAGTTATAAACAGTAGAGACTGTTTTTCCATAACAGTTTTCCTTTCAGTGTCATCCAATTATTTGAGGCATAACAGCTTTCCAGAACAGGAAAAGTTGTTCAGCATTAAAAACGCAGGTGCTTTGCATCACAATACAAATGAGACAAAAAAAGGGTTTTGTGACAGATGCAACTCTGAAAGCAGCAAATTCCTTCTCTCAGCTTCTGTCTCCAAGCCTGTCCACCTCCTTTCCTAACCTGGGCTGCTCCCTGCAAACTGGCAACATTGTTGGACTACAATGCCTGAAAAAAATGACTGCCACAGATGCAATTGGCACCGCAGCCCCTGCAGTTGTGCATCAGTAAGAACCAGTTATGCACAATACTTCACTTTGGAAAGCCTAAACACAGGCTGGATGACACTGGGCCAGGACACTCTACTGGGGCCACATGACCACAGCATTAATATCAAGTTTCAAGGCTCAGGTAAGCATCCCTTGCCCAGCTTAGCCTTTCATACTCTTCAAGATCAGCTCAGTCCCAAGCAACAACTTGAGCACAGATTTTTCATGGAGACTCTTAGAACTGATTGTCTGAAAATACATAGTCACACATCATTTTGGAACAGACAGCACACTCATCCTCCTTATCTTGTCTAACCCTCACATGCTTCTTTTCATTTGCTGAACTTCCATGCCACCAAGTGTTATATTTTACAGCTGTGCTACGAACTGGAGTTTGGGAAACGCTTCGTGAAAAGCACTGAGCTAAAAGTAATTGTTAACTGATGAGAAAACCCAGACCTCACTGCATTTGCTACCAAGCATATGAAAACCCAAGCAGTGCTTCAGAGAGCAAGCAGCTCAGTTCACCTCTTTGGTCTGTTCTGGTACTTTGAAGTTTTGGTACCCCAAGATCAAAACAGGGCAAAAGTAATGCCACACAACTCCCCTACTTACTCTTCAAACAACTGGGCTGCTCCGAGCTGCTCCATCATGGAACAGAATCGTTTCTCTTCATCGTCATCTGCTGGGTCCAAGTCATCTGACCAGCCTGACTCAAAGGTCTCCTCGTGTCTGGAGTGATCCATTCTCCCAGCCCCTTGACACAATTCAATCCCTATTAACTTCCCTGGTGGAAGGAGAAGGAGAGAAAGAGAATGAAAAAAGTCAAATTGGGCATCATTTAATAAGCCGCTACTTACATGGCAGCCCGACAGAGCTCCAGGAGCAGCTGCCCGCACTCTGTGGGGCAGAATACAGCTCCTGGTCGGTAAAGAGCCTTCGTTCTGACGTCCTGAGTGATGTCAGTGTCCAGTCTGCAATGCTGGGACTGAAGCTGGCTCCCAGCCCAACAACAGGCTGTCAGGGCTCTGCTCACATCTGTGCAAAGATGATCTATCACCCACGGCCTTGGATTCTCAGCACAGAAAGCACACGGCACGAGGTCACTTCACTCCCACGGAGCGGCGCTGTGCGTTCCAGTTGCCAATGATCCCACATGTTCCCTCAGGACTGCACACCCGGCCCTGAGTAGTACCATGCCTCAGTTCCTCAGCTTAAAAATGAGGAGGAGCTCATTATCCCTCCCTTCTCATGTGCTACATCTATTCTGATTCAAGTGCTACAGTGCCTCTTGCTAGGATTGTGTAGACTGTCTGAACAGAATGAACTTATCCCTCTGAGCACCTCCTCCTGCCCCATCCCACGTATGGAGGGCTTCCAGCTCTCTGGATTCTGTTTCATGCTGTGACACTAATGCCACGAGAACCTCATGCTATGCAAGGCATGTGACAAACACTAGTGCTGGGAACAACTTCTTCTCAAGAAACAAATCAAGCAGTCCTATCCAAAACACAGGCCCCCATCCTGTATACAGAGGTCAGATCTCCATCAGCAGTTACTCTTCCTTTCCAAAATATATCTGCTTGGCTCAAAAGGCAGAAATGACATCCCAACTACAAGACCAGGAGTCAAGGATGTTCAGAGCACAGATGAGAACATGAAGCTGCTCTAAGGGGAAAAATATCCATCAATATTGTACCTCAAGGGACTTAACTCTACCACTTCTTAGCTCCATGCATCCAGAATCGAGCTGCTTCTCTCCCACTCTTAAAATGTGATGTAAAAAAACTTGTAGTGTAGAGATACAAGCTGTACTCAGCTTAAAACCTGATGCTGAGACAGTTAATTAAGCAGAAGGGGTTCGATTAGGCACTTTTGATGTCTGCTTTAAAGAAAGAGTCATTTATGTCGTTATCTCTCTTTTACAGATGGGAAAATTGAGGTAGAGAATGATCTGAAGACTGTTTTGTCATCCTAGAAGGAGCAAGGAGCCCTCTCAAGAAGCAGACTTGACTGCAGCTTGAACAGCTCTCCTTGATTCCCCTCTGTACACTCCATAAGGAATACAGCAATATGCCAGGTCAAACTCTTGATTTAGGGGCAAAGCCTGAAAAGGATTTCAATTATTCCAGACACAAAGAATGATTGTAAAGAAAAGAAATGCAGAAATTAAGTGTTTTGCCTAGACTGGAGTAATTGCCACGGAGTCAGGCTGCCAAGACAGGGTGGTACCTGACACAAAGGGAAAACTTGCCTACCTCTACTAGCAATGGCACTGAGGCAGGTGCCCTCATGATGCCAATCTGTGGCCGTGGCTGGGACAAATGCCTCAAACAACAAGATTTGGGAATAACCAAGTCATTACACAGAGGGTACTGTGGATGCCAAGGTGCCCAAATGTTGCCTGTTCACCTTCTACATAGTGCTAGACAAGAAAGCCCTCACTCTCGTGATTAAAAACACTTCTTTTGTGATTACAAACAAGATTACTCTTGTTTCTAGCAAAGGCAGCAGAACCAGCCAATAGGGGCACAGGCAGAAACAGGCACAGTCAGCAGCCACTCAGTGGTTTAAAACAGTCCCTGAACAGACTGTCCCAAGATACAGCTTTCTGGGTTTATTCAGAGGAAATGTTTGCAACTTCTCCATTCACGGTGGCTGTTTCTGACCATTCAAATTCAAGCACCAAAAGCCCTCCCTCCCAAGTTGTGAGAAAGCCAGGAACAGCCACAATCTGAGCAATCACGACAGCAAAATCACTTCTGAAAACCCTAGACCATCTGTGTTCACTTGCTTTGACCTGGTACACTGAACACTCCCTACATGTCCAAGGAAGGTGCTAAGAGGTACAGATTTTCTGAGGGCTTAAAACCAGCTAAGGCAACTAAACACCTGTGCTGCTGGGTGAGGACTCTGGTATAAGAACAGCATTCTCCTAGTGTTTGGAAAAGACAATAGTAAGGAAAATATAAAAGCTCATTTGGCAGTGTTCTAGCCTACTAACAGGACTCCTACTCATGCTCTTGAACAGCACTGCTACCAGCTGGAGACAGTTGCCAAGGGGCATATTTCTGTTCCTTTATCCAATGAGGGTCCTTATCCAGATAAATAACTGTGGATCAGATAGCCAGATACAGGTTGCAATACGTACCATCTCCAGCAGATGTTCAGAAGCTGGCTCTACCAGGTAGGCAGGTTAACAGTTGTGGAAGAAGGCAACGCAAAGCCTCGGGAAGGGGGATAGCTGTATAGCACACCCACCTTCTCTAGTGATACTCACCTGAGCATGGGGCATTGTCCTGCATAGCTGATGCAGCTTCAGCAGAACCACTGCACTTTCTTTCTTACCAACATAAAACATCATGTCACAGGTGGGCTTTTTCCTTCCTCTGCCTCTGTGCAGTCCTTACCTAGTCCCATGCTGAACTCCACAGGTGTCAGGTATCCCTTATTGTTCTGTTCCAAGCTGTCAAAAACAGTCTCCAGCTGCTGAAGGGTTAGGGGCAGTTCACTCTGGAGCCGCTGCAAAGACATAAGAATGAACAAACTGTAGGCATGACTCAAGTCTTTCCTGTGACCGTCCCTGCCATCCTCAGCTTTGGCTCACAGCAATGTGCCCTTTCAGCACTGCATCCTGTCCAGGATGTGACAGTCTGCCAGTACAGCTGAGTGATGACACAAACACCTGTCTGGAGCCATTGATATGGCGACACTTCCCACTGCTGGATGATTCAACCAGAACCGCAGAGGGGGAATTTCAGGTTATTTTGTTTGGAGGGAGCTCAACCCTCCTCCTCCCCCACCTCAGAACCACTGCCTCTGTTTGCTGTCTGCCTCCCTACACCCCTGCCCAGAGGTGGCTGCCCCCAGGGCACTGCCAGCCTCCCACGACCACTGCTGCTTCCAAGAGAGCTCTCTGTGGGCACATCAGGTACCAGCTCCATCCCTTTGGCCAGAGACAGAGGTCAGACTTGTGGGTATCTGGATTCAGTTCCCAGGTCTTGCAGGAAATCTTGCAGATCATAAATTAAATGTTCAGTCCATAACAGCAAGTTAGTTTTCTTCTGTCATATTCTGTCCGCTGGGACTGTAGTATTACTCCCACAACATGGGCAAGGAGCAGAGTAATTTCCCTTCATAATACATGTGGCACCTACTGTGGAGGAAGGGCACCCAAAGAAACTTCCAAATAACAGAGAGGTGTAGGCTAAAACCTCATAACTGTCTGTTAAATGTGCAGCTTTAGATAAAAGCTTAATAAAAATGTATTAATATAACTACCAAAAAGTAAGCTTCACACAACCCCAAACAAAGTGAGTCAATATTTCAAGCAGCATGAACCTGTCAAGTGTTAATTACAGATGTGAGGAGAGATGGGACAGGAGAAAAACAATCCACATGTAACCTTCCTTATAAACCTTTAAAAAAAAACCTCACTAAGAACTACAGAGATTGTGTTAACAAATACTATTTTTAACAGAAAGGAGCAAAACACATTATTCTAGAGCAAAATTATAGTTCAGGCCTAAAGTGAGTTTTTGAGATGAGGCTTTAGCCATGATTGAGACAAAAAAGTTATACAACTTTTTTTGTTAATAGGTTGGTGGATTGTTCATTGTGTGTTTTTTTGGGGGGTTGTTGTTTGTTTTTTTTTTAATTAAACCAAGATTCTTTCTCCCCATATTTTCCAGCCACTGCATGCTTGATATTTGTAAGAACTGTCACAATTTTTTTTATTTTATGCATTCCTTAAAAATTTGGAATTGCAGTCCAATTTGTCTCAGGAATTCCCTGGAGGTGCAAGGCCCTCTTGGGATTTTTGGTTCCTAGCAGCTGGCTGTGGCACAGTTTGGCTCCCAGATATCTGAATGAGAGAGTCTACGGGCAGACCCACACTCAGAAAAAGTAAAGATATGCCACATTCTCCCCACTTCTGCCACCGATGACTTTACAGATCCTCCCAGAACAGGGGAAGGATTTTTTTTCCTCTCACCTGCATGTCCACCTTGGTGATAAAACCCTTCTCATCCTTGTCACACAGCTGGAAGAGCTCCCTTGCCTTCTCAAGCATATCCATCTCCACATCTTGCAGTCTACTCGTTTGGCTGGAAGGAGAAACAAGAGTAGCCACCTGATCCTCCTCATCCCCTTCCTCTTCTCCTTCCCAGCGGACATATCCCAAGAGCACTCCCCTCTGGTTCTCCATCTTCTCAAAGTCTTTTCCCTCAGGGCATGGGTAAACAGAAGAGCTGTGGGGCAGGAAACAGAGAAAACTCTGTCAAACATGACCCTCCAATTCCAACCCACACATGATCTAGTTACATCCTTTCTCAGTTGAAAGAGCAATATTGAGCATCCATATCTGGATTAGATAACCTTTAGAAGTCCCTTCCAACCCAAAATATTCCATGCTCATATGAACTGAGCAGAGGGGGCAAAAGGGAGTTTGTGTCAGAGATACACACCACACGTAGGTACACACTGTACACAACATGGGTGTAACTAAGCCTTCCACACAGCCCTAACCCTCCACCTGGGATGGGCTCCAGACCCTGCACCGAGGAGGGATATTCTTTTGCCATCTCTCCTCCTCTGTGTCAGACCTACAGGGCAGTGTGAGCTCTTTGCTGGTGAAAGCCAGCTGCCAAAGGAAGGTTTCAGCAGAGATGAAAGATGGGGAAGGGAATATTAAAGCACACAGGTAAATCTGTGTGCGAACACAGTTATAATCCCACATCAGCTGAGACAGGAGGCTCAAACGCTGCAAGCTGCTTTTGTCTGGTGTTAGTTCTTTTGCTAACAACATGTACTTTTGCTCCTCTTGTTACTTTTCTGCACCCCCTTTGAACACCAAACCTGCACATCAAAACTGCAAGAACCCAGAGCAGGATAAGAGCAGACAGGAAGGAGTAAGATCTGTACAAGTAACAGAGGAAAGAGAAGAAGGAATGTTTCTCCCAGCCGTCTCCCACCCAGGTCCTCTTTCTGGCCTTCCACCTCTGACATCTTGTTAACGCTTTTCAAATAACTCCAACTTTTTTTATGCTATTACAGCACAAAGAAAGGTCAGACAATTCCTACACTGGGAACTCCTGACCCATTGCCTTCAAGCCTCTGTTTTGGGAGCTCATAAGCTGCCAAACAGAATTTTAATCTGAAATGTTCACCTTTATAGGAAGGAAACCACACAACTATGGAGACATTTCAGAGGCCAAAGAACATAATTCCCATTAGTTACAAGTACCTAAAGCAAAAAGGGGAGGAATGAGAGCACCCATTTAAGCACAGCACTGTGATTGTAAAGATTTATACAACGCATCCGTACCCCAACCCACCTTCCAACTTACTGATGCCACGTTAACACCCTCCAGACAGCTTTTCTTCAGCAACACCACCACATTTTTAAAGCCTTTTTGTATGGATTGCTCTAGATTTCTCCTTCTGCAGATCTGTATTCTGCATTGCAGGGCTGAAGTGAGCTGTGCAAACAGGCTGAGAGCAGATTTAAACAGTGCTGGACAAAGAGGGCTTGCGGGTTGGCTTCGTTGGTTTTTTTTTTTTAATCTCGAAGAAATTAAAAGCCACATACAGATGCCGTGATAACAAACAAATTCTGTTTGCACTCCTGGTACAATGGGAGGATAAAGAGCACGATGGCCAGGAAGAATGTCACATGCGAGAACGATATGAAGCTGACACAAAAGGAGAAGGCAATTATGTCCCACGCTATTTGACTCTGTTTATTACTGCTGGTTCGTGAGCCAGCGGGTGGTTCTGCTTCAAAGAACAAGCAGAACGCTTCGCTCCCCCTTTCAAATCAGTGGTTTTCCAGCACACCTCTGTTTAGTGTCATTTGAGAAGATATTTATGAAACTCTGCAGAAGACTACCTATAAATGGGTACTATTGTACGTTTCTAATCAAGTAGACATCCCTGGCAAGCAACGGACACAGAGCTGGACCCACCCTTTGGGGAATACAGCAGAAGAAAGGAAGGAAGAAAGCAGGAGAAAAAGTAAGGAGGCAGATGGTGTCTTTCTCTCTTGCTCTTTTTCAAACCAACCCTCATACCAGGCATTTTTGTGTTATGGAACCAAAACAGCAAGATCTAGAGATTAAAGTTTGATTCTATCTATTAGCTGGACAGTTAGCTTGCTTCTGATGGGAAGTCTGTATGTGTAAGTAGT
The DNA here is from genome assembly GCF_003984885.1 of Neopelma chrysocephalum. NCBI lineage: Eukaryota > Metazoa > Chordata > Aves > Passeriformes > Pipridae > Neopelma > Neopelma chrysocephalum. The sequence continues at coordinate 10,633,011 of NW_020897693.1, forward strand.
AAAGAAGTCAGAAAGAACACTAGCTTACTTTTCACATTTAAGTGAAAGATGCAAAGCTGGCTTTGAAAGAAAAAGGGGGAAAAAAAGACCCAAATATCTTATGTTGCCTAGATTTTACAGGTGACTATGGTGAGGAATAACAGCCACAATGATGAATGATAATTAATGGCTGCTACAGGCCACCTTCCTGAAGTTTATTGCCAGATGCATTCCTTTTGCAAAGATACAGCCTTAGCACAAGCAGCACCCTGTACCAGATGAGGAGCACAGGCAGCAGCAGAGGAGGAAAGAAAAAGGGAGTTCAAAGCAAGGGCCATGGCAGGATTGCCAAAAACAGGCAGAATAAGAAAAAGCACGAGTAAAAAATATGTTTTCTGAAATATCCCTCTAGTTGCCTAAGAGACAGAGGCCCCCAGAAGTCAAGATGATCTTACTTTCCTATTATCAGCTTCATCATTTCTATTCCAAAAGCCAGAACAGCCCATGCAGTTGATGTCTCCCCAGCTTTGCTGCAGCAAACAAAAGGTGGTACAAGGAGAATGTTCTGTTCTCTCTCCGAGACATTTTTTTGAAGATGAAATCCAACCCATTACATCCCTACCTCTAGCATTTCCTCACTTTATCAAAAGCCCAGCTGTACTGTAGCTCCCAAACACTGGCTGAGCTAAAAGCCCCTTAATTAGAAGAGCTGGGAGCCTGACATGGACAAAAGTCTGAAAGGACTTTACTCATGTAAAAGACCAAGCCCATTAATTCGTTGTTCAGAGCAGGCAGTCTCTCGTCCAAGCTGCTTCAAGTGGCTTCAAGCCAGATGTGGCTTTTTCAATTGCGAGACAGCACTTGTAGAGGAACAAAGCAGCAACTAAGAGAGAGCCCCAGTAAGCAAAATACATTGCAACTCTGATGGACTTCTTTCCCAGAAGCCTGTGACTGAGAAGCTCTTCCTCTCTATCCCTGTTTGTAAGGCACTGCATGATGTAAGTGCAGAAGAGGCACAAAGCAGATCTCAGTCTAATAAGTGCTGTCATACCTTCTCCAGTTACAATTATCACTGCAAAGTACTATGGAAGCAGCTTCATCAGCAAGATGCAGAGCATCACTGAAAGACCTCTTTGAAAGAGCCTGAGGTCACTAGAGTGCCAAAACTGTGGACTGGTATCCAAAAGTGAGGCAAGCAGAGCTGGTTTGGGTGCAGAAGGATCAGCTTGGGAAGAGCCACGCTTGCCTGACACAAGTGGTGAAGGCAGAGAAGATAGGTACAGGCAGATAATGCTTTTGGTCAGGCAAACCTGCCAGGCTCTGCCAGCAAGATGATGTTAAACCACCTCCAGTGACAAAGCCAGCGGTTGTTACACAAACCTCCTGACAGAATTAATTTTCCCAGGTCCCTTCTGGCAGGAAAATGCAGTTATATTGAGTGGCTACCAGTTAAGAATTTATTTCCACACCTAGCCTGGAGTCAGGACAACCTCTGCATCTTGGGCTGTTGATTTCCATCACACAGTGTCCACAGTGGGTCATGGCAGAGTTTGTCTAGCCCAGCATCTTGCCCTCAACAGTGGCCATGAATGACTGGTGAGGGAAGAATAACAGCAGGGCAAGCAAAGAGAAGACTTTCCTGAAGACACCTGTCAGCTACTAGCCACTGTCAGCCTGGGGCGATTCCTGAGCCACCTGTTGTTCCTTCCTTATCTTCCAAGACACTTGCCCAGCCTCCCTTTGAAACTGTATCGAAACATTCACTGTTCACATGAACATGCTGATAGAAATGCTGTGCCTGCTGCAGTCAGTGGGTGCTGACAAAGCTTCATGGGACTATTACAGTTTTCTGGGTACACAGTTTGACCAGCACCAACTCCATGAGATGGAGTCCCAGCATCAGCTCAAACAAGACTTCTCTGCCACCTTCACATCTGGGAACTGTGTTAGAGACCAAAAAGTCCTCTCCCAGGTCCTGGAAGATGGAAGGCCCAGGGACAGTGGGGGCACCAATGGGCTCCAATCACCCTGGTCAGCCCCACTGTGTAATATTCTTCTGCAGCCCTATCTTCTCCCACCCCACAGGTTTGGCTGCCTGTGCTCAAGGTCAGCTCTGATATTGCACAGTCCAGATTTGGGCAGTGTCCAACACCTGAACAACCTGATACACAGCTTGAGAGAAAGCCAGGCTTCAGGTCCCATGGATTACACTGGGTATTTCCTACCATGGTGTGTGCTGGGGCTCAGCAAGCAAAAATTCACCTGCTTCTGCAACACAACTTTCCCACAGCCTAGAAAGCAAACATTGGTCCTCTCAGACACAGCAGAGAATGGGAAATGGACTGCCATAAAGACAGCTAACACCAGATCTTTATTTCTGCACTGAAGTAACCCAGACCAATCTAAAATGAATATTCTTAAACACCTGAGGCATAAACAGAGGTTTGTCCTGTGCAAAACTGTTGCAGAAAGTCAACTGAATCCCATAGGCTTGGCATTCTTTGGGGAAATCATGAGACCTGAATTTTAATCCTGACTCAGCTGGCCATATGGCCCAGGGTAAGTCATGTCACCTGCCTATGTCTATAGACTATTAGCCCCTCCAATTTGGTTCCTGATGCTTGTGACAGCTGGCACTTTATTTTAAGACTCAATTCCTGGAGACTGATAATTACATGTGAAACTCAAGCACCAAAATAGTTTCAAAGACTCGAAACTGAAGAATGAAAAACCTGAACTCAGAAACTGCAAATTTCAGCAAACAGAAGAACAGATCCAAGGTACTTTTCCTGGAAAGGGGAAATACTTATTTGAAGGCAGCACTACAGGGTCACAGTTTCCCATTTATTGTCTCGGAAAGCTTCTCGTTGTAGCCATAAGCAATTTTAAACAGGTAGAGGAAAGTCATGGCTAAAATGCTATTGACAGCCAAGCCCTTATCTATGTGACCGTGACCACCATGAGCACATGACAACTTTGGAGTGGGTTTTTTTTTCCACAGCCCAATGACAAGGAGAAAAGGGAAGTGGGGAGTGCAGCCAAATTTTCTACAGCTGGTCCTTAGATGACCCTATTCACCACAGGGCATCGTACATGCACTGAATTCCTAGCAGTCCTCCCCAGTGCGAGACAATGAATCAACAGTTAATAAGGAGGAAAAACCTAAGCATAACTGGCTTAAGTGGCTTACCCAGGATTACAGAACAAGTCCAGTGTTTGGGCCCTGGAGAACTATAAGGGAAAGCAGGTTTTTGCTTTCCTGTACCACTGAATTTTTGGTGACATAGTTGTAGAGGGGAATATTAAATAAAAATCGTTACAGGTGTCCAAGGTGTCCCACAAACAAAAGTGCTCAGATACTTGCTGGGAAGTTTCCCAAAAGACATCCTCCTGTATCTCCGCCTAAGACAATATTATTAGAAACAACAAAACCACCCCCATACTAAAGCTAAATATTTAAGACGTTTATTTAAACAAATCAGGGGAACACACACCCTTTCCTTTCAGCTCCTGATGCAGAAAAATAGTCTTACAGCTTCGAAGGAAAGAATCCACCAAGTGTTTAAGTGCACATTGATCACACTCCTGGCACATACACTGGATGAGACAGGTTTCATCCCTTATATAAGAAGATATTACACAAAGAAGAAAAGGGTTTGGTAACAGATCTCTGCAGCAGGAGCCTGTTGCTTCAGCAAATTACAAATGCACAGCAAACACACACCAATATGCAGTAGTACAAAGCATTTGTTACTTGTTCATGGAATTGGAGCATCACTCAATAGCAGATGAGTAACAGGTAAGTTTTAAAAGAAAAGGGCAATAAAAGTTTCACAGGTCCTTATACCATTTGATATCAAACACATGCCACTTGTTCTGTTTGTTCTACCTTCTTTTTGGTCCCAATGTTTTGAAAGCTAATAATTACTATAAAACCTGCATGATGTAGGTCACAGTCACATCTACACATCCCATATTTTATAGTACTGTGAAAATCAGTGATCAAATATACATATTTACAATTATTATCCTAGTTGAATGCAAAAAGCACATATTCTGAATGCATTGACAAAATCACAGGTATGTAAAACTGAACAGATGAAGGCATAGCAGAGCTCTTGCCAGGGAAAGACACTGACCCATGTGTCAAACTGACTGCCACACAGGCTTAACTTCCAAAAGATGCTTAAAGGAATTGGGTACCCACTTGGTGGAAATTGTTTTAAAAGGCTCTGCCACGGTGCCTGAAAAGGCTGGGAGGAGAGCAAAAAGAAAATAGTTATTTCTCCAGTGTACTTTGTTCAAAATTAATTTTGCTCTTTCCTTCTCTAGGAAATTTGTTTCCATTGTTTGGAATTTGTTTGGGTGGTTGTTGGGTTCTCCCTTCCCAAAGGGAAAGGCAGGAAAAGAAATACACTAAAAAATGAGAAAAACATCAATTGTTTTGTGAGGGTTTTTTCTTTAGAAAAACCTAAGAAACCCATACACGCCCTGGGCAGAGAGCCTGAAATCAGGTGCTCGTATCTAGAGCTACACTTTACTCTCTGTTTTAATTGCCTGCACTTGACTGTATCTCTTTAAGAAAACAGGAACAAATCCAGGAACCTTTGTGTTGTTTATTCAGCAGGGGATTAGCCCAGCTTGATAGCCCTGAGCTAACCCCTGCTGCAGGATCGATGGATGACTTCATCATGGGATATGCCAGTAGGAAACAGAGGTATATCCCAGAAACAGGGACAGCTGCAAAGGGCTTCATCTTTCTGAAGAGCAACTTAAAGAGGAGCTCTGCTTCAATTCACCATTTCCCTCACCAACGCTCCTCAAAGGGGAATTTACCATATCAACTTCTTGATCTAAAAAAATTTCCATGGGCAAATTGTTTGATGCAGACTCTCTGCTCCTATCTCCAAGCAACTTGAGAGTGGTAACACCTCTCTTTTTCCATTTTGAGAGGTGAACAAATAAACTTTTTAAAACTGCACTCAGTTATGCTTCCTGATTCAACAGCACAACAGAAAGTACCAACGTGTGCCCAGAACTACCAATATGAGAAGACTGCAACACAGATAGGTAATTACAACATACCAAAACAATGCTCTTCACCCAGAAATTGCCATAATTTCTCCATCACACCCCCTTGCCGCTCCCCAGCTATGCCCATCTCAGTGGCACTTTGCAGCTCTCTCACATTGGCACAGAATGGGCACTGCAAACACTGAGGCCGCGTGCTTGCACTGGAACCTCTCCTACTAATTGAGGGTTTGGCTTTGTTGGGTTGTTTTTCTTGGGGAATGTAGAGAGAAAGCATCAGTTTTTCCTCTAATAATAGTTGGGCCAAGAGTTAATTCTCAGCAATTAAAAACAAAACCCAAACCACATTTTTTCCATAAACAGCTAATGGTCTTGGATCTGTCAATATAACTAGCACATAGCTGATTTTTCAGAAAATAAAAAGCATGCCTGCAATAAGACATGACAAATAGCAACAGCTAGTTTAGAAGCAACTTATTTTCACAAATTCCTTCACTTTATAAAGGCTTATAGGTTTCCTGAAACTTTTTTTTAAAGAGAGAGAACATTACATAACGTACAGTGCAACATAAGGATTCGTCTTGTACACCGCAGCAGCAGAGTAATGGAAAGAACAGCAAGACTGAACCTTTTGGGTTCAAGAAGAAGAATTAATTGTATTTTATAGGCTAGAGATCACGCTGCATATCACAGAGGACATGCTTAGCCAGCAGGAAGTGAACATCTTTCACTTAGTGAAGGAGAAAAGGCTCTGACCAGTATCATTTCCCACTGATGCCACCACTGTTCATGTTGTACCACAAACATGCAGTTGTTAGAGGACAGGAACAACCAGCTCAAGAACATAATTGAGAAAGACAGGATACTTTAGCTTAGATTGTGAAGAGATAATACAGCTTTTATTAGCTAAACACCACTAACAGTGTAGTGAAGTTGGAGATAGATGCTGCTTTGAGTTCAGCAATCAGAAGGTAGACTATGCCTGTGTAACACCAAGTATGGTGACCACAGAATATGTGCTCTGCTCTGCTGGTGATAACTACCAGCCAGGCAGATAGTTTCTTTGCATCCTGCCTTTCTTTGCTAGCCCAGATCTGGGAAAAGGAGGATAAAAGATTCAGGACTTGGTGCTTGACATGAAACATGCTGGATCATTTTTGATTGAAAGCAAAAACTGAGAACTCCCAGGCAAAGGAGATCCCTGCTGTCTTCTAATCCTCTTTTCCAAGAGCTGGTGAGGCAGTCAGGAACGCCCCAGAAGGAAGACAACTCCAAACCTAAGCTGGCATTTAACGCTCTTCAGGAAATTACATAAATCCAGGGCAGCTCCTCAGCTTGTTTAATTGACCATCACTGGTAATTCCCTCCTGCCTTACCTGCCTCTTTAGAGAAGGGAGCACTTGCATGCAGAGCAGGTTGTACTAGAGGCAACAACCAGAAGTAGCACACTTCTGCTGCTCATGCCACTAGTTACTGAACAGCTGAGATGTCATCAAGGAAACAGGGCCTTGGTTTCTGCAGCTCATCAAGGACACATCAGGAGAAATCCTGCTGGGGAGACTCCTTTCACAGCCTGCAAGCAGCAAAGGCATCAGGTACACGAGGTTCTTTCCCAGCCCTCAGGAATGCAACCACACTTGGTATCCTACAGACAATTCAGTGTGGGACTTGCTGACAGAGGATGCTGAGGATGTCATGGGCTGCAAAGTGGCTGTTTTATTCTGCCCTGAGTTTGTCCATGAAGGACAATTACATAAAGTATCGATTTTGGTAAAAATTTTCTGATTCACAAACAGCCAAAAGAGCGTACTAGAAAAGTATCATCACACATTTATGCTGGGAAGATGAGGGATCTGCCATTAGCTGCTGTAAGAGACGCAGGGCTGGTTCAGCCTGGCTGCTCCTCAGCATGAATAGAGGCTGCTTTGTCATCTGCAGAAACCATCTTCAAAGTACACAGAGTCTCTGATTAAAAGGACCACAGCATTTGCTGCGTTTTCACCACTGACAGTCCTATGAACTGGACTTGGCACTCCAACAGCCAGAGGTCAGGCTTCTCTCCACAACTATCACTGCCATTAGACCCAGGCGGAAATCAACTCAGTTCTTTCCTTTGAGTCCCCAAATACTAGTTGTCTGTGTAATACCAGAACAAATATTTTTCTTTCCAACAAGAAGCTGAATCTCTCTATGACAGCCACACACCTTGTCTGACCTCAGTAGGATCCCTCCTGGGCTGCTCGTACCTATGCACACTCATCCAGGAGAGTCACTCTTTAAGTCAGGCATCCTCTCTAGGCATCTTTTGACTAGTTCTCACCTCTGCTGTAACAGAGAAACAACTGATGTTGCTTCATGGAGAATGATCTTTCTGCCACCCAGCCTTGGTATGCTGAATGAGAAAGGTGTTCACTGATGCCCCTAGTTGACTCCCAGTCTTGTTCTGCCACTTTTTCATTAAATTTCCCAACAGCCACCCACTGTCTCGAGCTCAAGTCCCTCCTGGCCATCTGCAAGTTTTCTTCAGCCACATCAGTGGCTCACTGTACAAGTACAAGGCTAAAAATTTTGTGACAATCCCATCTCACCTGGAGTAGCGCAGGTGCAAGCTCAGAGAAGTAGGCAAGAGCCTCATCTTTATTGATCAAGATCCTTTGTCTTGAAATCAGCCTCACACAAATAAAAATTCATAGCCTTACGTTGTCCTCAGATAGCTCCCCCACCATACACAGGCACAGCTAAAATATCAGACCAGAACACCAAACCTCCCAAGCCTTTTCTCCTTTCAAAGGAGACACTTCTCTTTGGCAAAGCACTCACTCACACAGCTTACTGAATACGTGTGACAGACAGTGATTTCTTTTCCAGCTGAGCCAGTAAGTTCTCTGCAGTACCTGAAACCTCCTTATCCAGAGGGCTGCAACTGCAGGGGGCATGCATGAAGTTCAAGCATCTTTTCCTCATCTCAGGAAATTCACCTCCAATATCTTAAAAACTGCACACTGCTACCTCACCCCCACAATATCTTCTAGGCTACATGTTAGCAACAGGACCTGTGGGAAAAGCTTGTCCTCGCTATTCTGAATTTGCGAGATACACTTAAAGGGCAAAAACTGTCTGCAAATATTAACAAGTAGGAATGAGTATGGGGAGGATTTCTAGGCACCACAACTCACTGTAGAAGCCTCTCCATGGCTGGTGCTGTATTGGTTTTGCCCAGGAGGGATGTATGAGACCCATGGACAGTTTGACCTTTCTGCAAATGTTGTTAAAACAAACAGAGCTGAGGCAGATGGTGAAGCCAATTTCCAAGAAGACAGTTAACCCATTCTCTGCCTCACAGAGATGAAACTTGTCATGTGCACAGGTGCATGCACTTGGTTACCTCTCAGCTCATAATCTACCCTGCTGACAATGGGTATAAAAGTAAAAATTCACGCCTTCCTGTGAGCTAAGGAGGTGTTGGCTATGCTATGCAAAACACTTTTCCTGAAATGCCAGTGTAACCTATGCACTAGAAAAGGATGAAATCTGTGCTCTTAGTAGAGAAACCTCTTGGCTGTCAGACCACTGAGGGGGACACAGGTAAAATCTTGGATTCAGGTACTCCCCCTCCCAAAAGAAGAAAGGATGTCTGAATGTCCAAGATATCAGAAATACCCTCTCCCTTTCTCATTCAGGGGGGACAATCATTACAAAATATCAAAAGCTTCAGATTTCTACAAGACAGAAAACTAGAGAAAGTTTTGAGCAGCCACAAGCCTTGAACTGCTTCTCCACAAAGTGGGATAAGTGTGCAACTGAAGGGCACCTGTTCCCTGCCTCCCGGGCACAGTTTAGTGCAAGGAGCAAATTTGGAAGCAGATGCTGTTTGAAAGGTGCTTTTGTTCAACACGTACAGTTGTTCTGAGAAAGGTAAAATTACTGTAGGGGGGTTGCGTGGTGGGATATTCCGCTCTTTGACAAAAGCTGTCACTGAGTCAGAAGCCCACAACAGGAACAATGATATAGGATTGCAGAAATGGGCAAAGGGGAATAGGGATGTTTATGAGAGATAGAGGAAAATTTCCTGCCAAATGTTTTTACAGAAAAATTGCTAGTGGTCTTCAAAACCATGCAGCAGGAAATCCTTAGTTTTTAATCTGACCAGCTCAAGACATCCACTTCATAAGAAAACATCACAATCTCAAATATTCCAATATTCAGCTATTACTCTAAATCAGCAGTTTCCAAAATCAGTGAGTCACTAGAATTAGTTAAGCATCTTGCAGAACCACACCAGAACTGAGAGCAAGTTTCTTTAGTTCAACATTTCCAAAGACCTCAAGTGATCCAAACTGATGCATTAACCGTCTGTTAATTAAGCATCCCCAGCTCTTGAAAAACCAATCAATACATTTTCCTTCCTCTGTCATGGGAATAACAACTGTTTTTTGCAGTGGTATGCAATGCCACTGCACTCAGTGAGCTCTACTCTGCTGCTTTAAAGCAAAAGCAGGAAGTCAGAACAGAAAATTCCTAGGAAGAAACTCTGCTGAGACACAGCAACTCGCAAACTCCTTCAGACTTTCTTCTCCAATAATTCCTTGCCCAAACGAGAGAGACTTTCTTCCCTCCCCTCCACCCTATTTTCTCTCTCTGCAGGTGTCCCCAAATACCTTGAGTGGCAGGACAGTATTGCTCCCCTTCCCTGGAACCAGCAGTGTATTCCACAGCAAAAAGCTAGTGGAGAACGAACTCCGCCACTGTAAATAGAATATCAGAGCCGGTCCAAGCTGGGAGGTGTGGTTTGCAATGCTCCCTACGCATCTCATTCCCTTTCCAACACAAGCTGGTAGCCATCACTTCAGAAAGCAGCACAGGAAAACCTGCCCTTAAGCTTCCAAGGTAAATTCGTTGTAATCCCGCCTTGCACACAGCTGTGAAAGAGAAGGGCTTGTTTCTGATCTGCCTTAGGCGAGACGGGAAGAAGTGATAAGAAAGCAGATTAGCCCTGGTCTCATGCTGAACTTACCTTCCCTGAGAAACTCTAGCTGTGCTTGTAGGTAGTTCTCTGCCTACCTCCCATCCAATTTCAACAAGGGAAGAGCTGGAAACTACCCCTGTAAATCCTGCCTCAAGTTTAATTCCACTTTTACAAGGCTGGAAACCTCTTTCACAAAGAGAAGGACAGAGAGTGTAAGAAAAAAGAAAAGCAAAGCATAAGATGACAGGGCAAGGAGCATGTTTCCGAAGCACCGTAAAACACACCCCAGGGGTGGGGTACACATCCCAAGACTATCTCACTAAAGCAGCCAGAGATGCCACCCTCTATCCTGCCACTGACCAAAGTGTCACTCTATCCCACAGCAACCCAGAAAGGAAGCAGAGCCACCCCTGCCTGCTGACAGCTGGAGATGCTGATGGGGATTTGTCACTCAGCAGCAGCTCCAGAGCTCCTGGCAGCACGAAGATGTCCTCAGCTGTGTCAGCTCCTACTAGTTAAGCCTTCTCAGGAAAGGTGACAAAGGAAAGGGAAAAAAGAGCATGTTGAGACCCTGGCAGGCTGGTTCTTCATCACCTGGTATGATTTTGTGCTCTTTTTTCACCCTTACCCCAAATGTCTCTTTTTGTCAGCCCTCAAGGATAATATTTGCTCAGAAAACAAGCTTTGCCATAATCATGAGCAAGCAAGCTTAGCCTCTACAGAGAGTAAAAAACCCCTCTTCCACCAGTTTCCACTGAGAAGACTCCAGCTGATAGCTGAACAGCAGAGACCTCATCAGCCTGCAAAGAGAGGAGCTCCAAAGAGCCCCATCCTACCTGCAACAAGCAGTAACAGGACCTGCAGAAAGCAAAGGTAAAGACCGGTGCTTCCCTATTAGTTTAAGATGGTTATTTCAAAACCCAGATAAAAAAATTGGGAAAGAAGACAACTACAAGCCATCACAGTTGTCTTTAATACAGGTTTAACAGGACCAGAGAGCTCCCCTGAGCCATCTGGGAGGGCTCTGTGATGCCAGAGGGCAGCTCTGCTCCACTCTGACCTCCTCAGAGGCTCAGCTTTGCCTAATCCCCAGGACCCCACATCCTTTGGGGAAGGCTCTAGCCTTAGCAGTGTAGCTGTGGCAAAAAAACCCAAACCAAACAAACCCATACCTGCCTCTGAGCAGGACAGTTTACTCACCATTTTGTTCACAGTGGCTGCAGAAGTCATGCTTAACACTGACCCATGGGCTTGGCTGGGATTCTGCTAGAACAGTACAAAAAAGCAAGCAAACTGCTTTCCTGCACCTTGCAGCCTGTCCTGTCTCTAATCTCCTCTTGGTGTTCTTTATAAAGGTTCTTTTAGTACTGATTAGAACAAAAAAGCTTATAAGACACAAAAAAATAAATATACACATTGGAGCCACATTAAAGAATCCTTAGTGTCTCATGGATAAAGGTCAGGAAACACAAAAAGTTATGGTTCCCATAGTAATGCTAATCCAACCATACTGCACATCATTGTGTATTTAGTGGTACACATTGAAAAGAAAAACCCTTCATCTACCAATGCTTAAAAGGTTTCTGATTTAGTAAAGGCACTTGAACACCACCCCCCATACGCAACATTTATTGTTCTGAGCACTGGATTTTCAGATCGAATTGGATTAAGCCAATCTAAGCATCACTGTAGCTCCCCATATCTAGGGCAATAGCAAGAGCTCTCAAGCATGATTACAGACTGAACATTATTTGTCCAACCTGAATAGAGGAAAGGGATCCAGGCGTCAGAATGGGTTGAGTCACCAAATCGCAGTCGGCGCAGATTCTGCACTTGGATGCAGCAGGGAGGTGGTAAGGAGAGAGGGGAGAAAATGATCGACCAAGCGCCAGACACCCATAGCCAGTAAATGTTAATCCATTTCTATAAACACTCATTTACTTGACACTGACAGCCTGAAATATCCTCCTGCCTAGTATCCCACCTCAAAAGTCTGGAAACAGATTGTGAGTGAACTACAGCCATGCTGACCTTCCTCTGGCACAAATCTGTGTATTCTCTGCTCTCCAGGCCTTCATGCTTTACATAAAGCCTGCACCACTCTTCCAAGAGGGAACAGCTACAAGTGGTCCATTTGCATTGAGCAGCTCTGACTGAGCAACCAGATTTGCATCGGAAGCGAAGGACTCTTTGTGCCATAGCAAACGCATTAAATCAAAAGGGTTTGAGCACCTGTACTGGAGCAGAGGATTACTTCTCTGGTTACATGTCTGGAAGAAAGGAAGGCAGAGCAAACATCCTGTACCCCTTTAAGAGGCAAAGAGGGTGAGGAAGAAGGAAGGTGGCTCTCAAGCACAGGAGCAAGGCATGCAATGGAAGAAATGTCTATTTGTAGGGGCATCCACATGTGTCCTTTTCCACCTCCAATAAATCTCCCATGATCTCAGACAGAAGGGCACGGTTCAGGACAACAGGCATCTTTGAACTTCAAAAACCAGAGAGGTGAAGAGAGAGACGCTGCTGCTGAAGAGGTTCTCAGCCCTGCTCATGGAGCAACATCAACACCAGAGTCCGCAGCAGGGCACAGGAAACACAGCAGAAGTCCTTCTGCCCACAGGGTTACTGGATGCCGGTTCCTTTACTCACACCCATCAGCCCCTTGCTCTCACTATCCCTTGGGGTGCACTCACCTTCCTTTTTGTGCTCCAGCATCCTCCATGTTTTAAAGAGGCTTTGCAACCCTCCCCACAGCTGCAAAGCCTGGCTACTCCTTTGAGCTGCACAAATTCCAGTTGGCATCTAGCCACACCTGCCAAGGGTAACAAGGATTTGGTCATGCTTTATCTTATCTAAGCAATGACGACGCTTTTCTTGCCTCTTGGGCAAAGCTCAGTAGCTCTGCACCTGCCCAAGAGGGGTGCTGGGCAGAGGCCAGGAGCTTCAGCCTGCAACAATGCACCCCAGAGCAGGATGGCTCTGCTGGCCTGCCTGTCCCACCCACAAAAAACAGGCACTTAGTCCACAAACAAGAACTGTGGAGAAAATAAGGCTAAGCAAAATTTACACTTCTCATCTCACCACCACCTCAGGTGCTAGCACAGGCATACAGCTCACCTTCTCTAAAAACGGTACAGCCACACTAGTCCTTGCCAATAGACAAAGCAATATTTTACAGGGAGTCAGACCACTTGTCCAGAGAGAAGACTTCAATATCTGTCCTGCTGTCAACCTACAGGTCACCTACAGCTTCAATTCACAGCCAGAGGTGAGCTTGGTTTCCTTCTTGTCATTTTATAGAGGGAGAAGAAGGGAAACTGAGCCAGATAAAAGCATTACTCTTACTCACAAGATGTTTTGAATTCGATGAAGAGGGATTCAGCTACTCTAACAGTGAGGGCCACCAAGTTCCAGTATTATTCCATCCGCCTCCCTGCACTTGCACCTCTCCCCAGCTCCCACCATGCTCAGTCAAGGCTTTACAGCTAGCCTGCAATCTCCTTCTAACCCTACTTTTCCAGAGGCTGGACTCACCTAGCTATATCCAAACATAGCTGGATTTTTCCCAGAAGTTTTGCTTTCCATGGCCTAAATTACCTATTTATGCATTCCACAATTTTATTTTAAACAACACACAGTTACCAGTTCTATTCCTCCAAAGGTCTGCAGATATCTTGCTTGTTATTCATTGGAGGAACTTGAGACAGGAAGCAATAAACAGCTGGATGTTGTTACCTTGATTGCACAGCTACAATGACTAGACATTTTTCAAGCCTTCGCTGCATTGCTTTAGCCTACATCCAGCACATGTGCTAAAGGCTAATTCTTTCAAAAAAGCTGTAGAATAGGTCTTAAGAGCCTTGTTCATAGTCTCATGTCCTCCTCAGAAACACAGGTTGCCTCAGCCCACGACACATCACTTGCTGTGAGCAGTGACAACTTTACATCTGCCAGAATCTTACCAACAACACAAGTTCAAGCCAGCCTCAAGCCCACACTGTGCTGGACCACCAAAGCAGATCTCCAAAGGTTCACAGCTCCCAAACACATTTTTAGAGGTCTTCTACCATCCTCTGAACAACATAAGCCTTTCCTGCAGGACTTTCAGGTATGTGTAATCCTCAGACATCCTTCTGAACCAGGCACACCCTTCCACATAGACAGGGCCAGTAACTGGGGCAGAAAAGTGATACACAGTCTCCTACAGCACAGAGATTAAAACTACAGAAGCAGAGGCAACAACTCCTCCTTCAGATGACATCTCTGCTAAATTAACTGCACTCACACACTTCACTAAGTAGAAAGCAGGGATGTTACAAGCCTCCTTGCTCTCAGTCTTATTACGTGACAGATTTTCTTCCAGTTATGCCAAGCAGACGAGAACATTGTACTCTTCCAAAGCATCGTACCATACCCCATTTCCTCCCAAACAAACCTATGATTAAAGCCACAGTCTCTAAGAGCACAAGACAGTATTTGTTCCTGCTTTAGCACTCTGTGACACATGGTTCAGAGAAAAACACTTGGTTAAAAAGTCCACAGGGCTTCCCAATCATGTTACCCCAACCTGAACAAAGCACAGGGAAGCCCACCATGGCTCCAGACTTCATTTGAAAGTCCACAGTACCACAGCCTACACAGAACCCAAAACAGCTATTTTTGGCATTGTTTTCTCTCAAAGCTCACAGTATTTGTTATTGTGCTTGAGGCACCCAGGTCCTGCAGTCCAGTGAAATACTGAGATTCAAGCATTTCTTGGAAGCTTATACAGACATGCAGAAATCTCTAAGACAATCAGAAATGAGCACAAGAAAGCAAATTAAGAATTAAAAAAAATAAAAAGTTACATCATTCCATGGCATTTTTTTATGCCTAGCTGATGATTTTTAAAAGCTTAGGGCTGGCAAACCTTTGAACATATGGCCTAAGGAGAGCACATGGTGCTCCTTGCCACAGCAGAAGCACATGGGAACACTTAGTAGATCCACCCGTGCTCCTTGCCCAGCTGCAGAGGTCAGGTTTGCTTAGCAAAATGAGCAATTAGGGCAAAGCACAGGGAAATCCTTCTTGGCATCAGACAAGAAATTAAAGGTTCAGGATGCAGGATGGGGAAAAGAGAACACTGATAGAAAATATTAAGAGGGGTAATCAGAACATCCACAGCACCTTTCTTTCAAGCTGCTGGGTTATGGATACCTCGAAGGATGCACAGTGACAAAGGACAGAAAGCCTTACTAACTGTTACTATTCTGCTCTTCTGGTAGGACAACAAAATGAATCATTCCAGATTCAGACAAACAAAGTAAATCAATTATTTCCACCTCAGATTTTATATGGACAGCAAGCCAAGGCATCTGGCAGGAACAAGATGGCTGCTCCACCCAGTGGATGAGGACACATTTGCTGCAGCTGAAGTTTCTTGTCACCGTCCTTAAATCCAAGATGAGCTTCTACAAACAGGTAAGGAGAAGAGGAAGAATTAAGTCCCCTGAGCAGCCTTATGAAATCAAACAGATTTAGACAGTGAGTAACTATATTATGGAAACCAAGCCTACTTTATTGTACATAAGGATCAATATCCTCAAAGCTCTCTGACCATGAAGAACATTGTGCACAGAACTGTGTCCATGTGATTGCTGTTACTGTCAATTGTCCTCATCCCATTAGTTTATTCTCTGAGGCTGCCTGGCAAAGTCACAAGGAACAGCAGTCCCCAGCACTGTCTGCATGCTGTTAAAGACAGTCTCACACGAAGTCCTCCTTTGCGATACCATCTTCAGATCAGTAGACAGGGTTTTGATTCATTAGATGCATCAATTGGGGTGGGAATAGAAATTTTCCTATCTGATGGTGACAACACAGCTGAGCAGACTTTCCAATTGGACAGTTCATACTACCCACCATAGCTTGCCACAAAAGACCAAGAGAATGCTCTGGAGATGCAAGAGGTGCTCTGGAGAATGAGAACAACACTATTTGCCCAGCAAAGTAGCCTTGGAGACATTTATACCATCTTATGAGGGATTCTAAAATCTAATGCCTCAGACCTCACATCAGTTTCTGTGCAGCAGGGTGTCCTGGCAAAGAGAGGATTCTTCTAACCCAGCTCAGAATCTTCCAGCCCAGTGTCTCAGAATCTACTCTGAACCACCTGAATTGGCCAGTGAAAGGACAGACTAAACTGATTATCTGTTTGATCTAGAAAAGCTATTTCCATCGCCTTCAGGAGATGTATAAATATTTTTATATATATATATATATATATATTCATCTGCACAAACCTGCTAATATGATCCTCCAAAATAAATACAGCTCTAGAACATAAGAAATAAGATGCAATTGCCCCTGACCTTGCATAAAGCAAAGCTAGAAATTAAGATTTTCTGAGAGCCCCTTGATGCACAACAGCCATCGTCTCCATCGGAATAACCAAGAACTCAGCAGGTCACAACTAAACAAGCAAGCTGTGTTTGGATTATCCTGCCTCCTCAGGATATTCCTGAGCACCGCCATCTCCCTGTGTCCCAGGCTGGAGATCCCTGGCCTCTTTTCCCCTTGGCTGTTTTCAGGAAGTCCTACAGGAAGGACTTGAGGTTCAACACACAAGTTCACTGAAGTGCATCCCATGCACACAGGATGTTAAAAAGACGCTGCAGTCTTAGGAGAGGGAAAACTCTGGTATTTTTTCCTTCCAAAGAGAAGGAGAAGCAGCACCGACAGAGCTGCCATAGGGACCTGCAGCATCTTTACTGTGCAGTGTCACCTGCACCTGAAAATCGTGGCAAAAGAGAACAGTCCCTGAACAGAGGATGCTGTAAAAAAAAAAAAAAAGAGAGAGTAAAAGGTCTGCATTCAGGTCCAACACGCAAGACCAAAGTCCCGTGACCTTACATCAAAGAAGCCTGGAAACTTCACAGCAAGAGGAGGAGAGAGGGCGAAAGGGGCGGCAGCTCCCCATCCCGGACCCGACCCGGACAGCGCTCCCCATCCCATGACACGGCCGCGGCTACGCCTCAGGAGCGGTGTGTGGTGGGGAACGCAGCTCTGCACAGGAACGTGGATGCTCCGTACCTCTCCCTCACCGGCAAGCCACCTCCGACAGCTGGGGACGAGGCAGGTGTGTGGCTCTGGACAGGCGAGAACCCGCAGCTCACAGAGCCCCCCAGCCCTCCGCTGCCTCTCCCCACAGCCGCGGGGCGGTGCGCGGGAGGCCGGACAGGCGAGGGTGAAGGTGCCGCCGGGGCTCTTCCCAGGGGCGGCCGCTCCGCAACACCTCGGCAGCCGGTCCCGGCCGGGCAGAGCCGGAGCTGCCCCGCGGAGGGGACCCGTCCGAGGGGTACCGCGCCCTCAGCTCCCCGCTCTGCTGCCGGTGCCGCTGCCGGCCCTGCCCGCCCCGGGAGTCCCTCACGGCGCTTACCTGGCCCGGCGAGGGGAGCGGGGCGGCACCTGCGGCCGCCGGGCGGGGGGAGCGGAGCCGTCTCTGGCGCCGGGGGCGGCCCCGAGCCGGAAATGAGCGGGGCCGCGGGCGGACGGGAGCGGGAGCCTGGGGCCGGTCCCTCTCCTGCCCCGCGGGATAAGCGGCAACAACCCCCACCCACCGCCCCGATCCCAAACACCCCCGAGAGACGCGAAAGCCGCGCACCCAGCCCCGCTCGCAGCTGCTCCTCCGGCGGAGCCGCGGACATCGCCCAGGCGGCTTTAGGAAGGAAGGATCTATTTCACCGAGTTGGGGTATTTGTTATTTTGGTGGCACTAGAGGTTAAAAAGAAAAAGCTGTTCGCTTTACCAGCTACATGCTATAATGTTAATTACAGTACTCGTTCCCGTCACGTGGCAGCACTTAACGAAGTCTCTTCCTAAAGTTTACTGCTGTCAAAAGCCTGGACCAAGACAAGCCCGAGCCCCGCAGCGTCCAGCAGACACCCCGCAGCGGCAACCCCCGGCCGGTGTGGGGCTATTTGTCTTGTTCCCGGGGATCCCAGCTGTGCAGCCTGGACGCAGCTCCCTGGGCTGGCACCAAGGAAAGCCACGACTTTCCCCTAACCCAAGAGCCCACAACCCAAGACCCGGTGGTTTCCACGTGCTCCAGCTGGAGATTAACCGTGGCAGACCTTGGTATCTGACCAAAAGAGGCAGACACACCACAGGCAGTACCATCTATTTCACCCACTTGTAAACAGAGGCGTAAGAGACAGGTTCAGTTTCCTCAAGAGAGGCCCCTGTAGTGGAGAACTTTCAAACTTGTGAATAACTTTTTACTGACCCTTTCACAGGTGCCAAGCACCTGCTATTCCCACAAGATGGTGCCTAAGTCCTCCCGGAAACCAGGGTTTACCCAGAAGCTCCAATAAACAGAGGGTGATAGCATGTGGGTCATTTCAGCTGGAGGAAGTCAGAACTGGACCAAAATGCACCATTTTTTCACCTCCAGGTCAATGCCCCATTCATCACATGCTGATACATGTTTACCCTGAGACAAATTTGAAGGGGGGGCCCCTGGCCAAACAAACCCACATCATACAGTGCATTCAAAAAGTATTTAATAAACCTTTAAATAGCAAGACAACCTACCACAGCCAGGTAAATATATTGAGAAAGTTTTTATTAGAAGATATATTTCTGCCAAAATAAATAGTTACATTTTCTTCAGCAAAACATTAGAAAATAGAAACAGGAGAGAAAAAAAAGCATCAACAATTTAATACTGAACTTTTAAAGTGACTGTGAACACTACTTAGTGACATTGCTGTGTATAAATACGTGACTTGTGTATGCTATTGCTGGTCTGGTTGCTGCTCTGACATCAGTAATTTCCACAGGATCTCCACGTGTATTGTGTGCTTAAGGGTCTTCTGAAACTCAGTTGCAGCAGTGGAGCCCCAGGACACATTTAGCTCAAACAGCTGTTTTAGATGCTGTTTTCAAGAGCAAGAGAAAACCCCAGAAGAAACAGGAATTTATTTCAAGGTTACATTTCCAAGTCTTCTATTTGGAACTAGAGGTCTCCTCCTCACCCTGTGCAGGAGGGCTGATGTGGATCCACAGAGTGAGATGGACGCAGTTGGAGGCTGTCCTAGTAGAGCTGCCTGCAGCGTGGAAGTGGAGCAACGTCCCACCAGTAGGCAAGGGGAAGGAGGCAGAGCAGAGGGGAGTAAGTACTGCTGCACTCAGAAAGGCAGACACTGCAGGGGCACAGAGGGCAGGCAGGCCAGAGCCCACTGTAAAGGCACAGGGTGTGTTTGGCACAAACAAGCTGGCTGACATGGCAGCCAGGTGAGGTGGTCCATTCTCTCTTTGATTTAAGGGGAAGACAGAAACTAAGCTTGAGAAAACTGTTGGGAAGGTCCTCTCACTTTGGCAACGCACAGCCCTGCCACCCTCCACATCTAGCACGTTTAGCAGAAATGGACCCTTAAGGGAAAAAACACATACAGTTTCAGGTATTTCTCCCAAACCACTTTGGCAAAAGTGAGAGCTCTTCTCTCAAAGAAAGGAGTGAATTACTAGATTAATTTTTAAAAATGAACAAAACCACTGGGAAATATACAAGTACTAGGAACACCCCAGTGCTGTCAGACAGCAGATTCTCTTTTATTCTCTGGTCTGAGTGTT
Source organism: Neopelma chrysocephalum (assembly GCF_003984885.1). Lineage (NCBI taxonomy): Eukaryota > Metazoa > Chordata > Aves > Passeriformes > Pipridae > Neopelma > Neopelma chrysocephalum. The sequence goes on from NW_020897693.1 coordinate 10,652,596, forward strand.
GCAGGTACACAGCCCTCCAAGAAACCACGAGAAAACTATTCTAGGTGCTATACATGGTGGTCAGTATTTTCTCCTATCCCTTGAAAAATCAGCTTGTTAACAGTATTAGCAGTAGGGCAGGCAGCAAACCAAACCCAACATCCTACACACTAATTTTGGGTTACAGAGCATGTCATAGGTATGGACTGTTGTACACAAAACAACTCTACAGTGTTGTGCAGGTTAGGGGCTAGTTAGATGCACAAGAAGTTCACCATTAGCCTTGTTAAAAACAGCAAGTAATAACACAGGAAAGAGAAAAAAAAAAAGTGGATTCCTGAATGCACAGACCCTTTATGTGAAACAGTGGAAACAGCAAGGGTTGGGACTCCTGCAGGAGTCCAGTGAATGCTATAAGGATAATTGGACATGGGCTGCATGAACAGAAACCTAACCTCTCTCCCACCATACACCGGAGAGCAGATAGGCCCTGGCAACCCCCTGATCAGCTGCCCAGCCACACATTTTGCTGAAGAAGGGACTGACTGCTACAGATGACCTTGTTCCTGTGAACTTGGCAAGTGTAGGTTAATCAGCAGTGTCTGCCCAGAAGACAACTTTGCACGCCATGAGGTACACATAGAACAAAGTTTTGAAGAATTTTCAGTTAGCATTATCACAATAAACACCTCCATATCTAATCCAGACTCTACCACAAGGTTTCCAGAGATTTCAAAAGGAGTGAGGTCTCATCTAGATAAGGCAGTACTGCATAACAAAAAACTATTTCTTCAAAAGCTGCTACAATTCTTTTTCTGTATCAGTGGACAAGGTGATCTTCCCTACTTCCTTCATCTGTGATGAACAAGCAGCAAGAATTTCAAGCAAATGGGTGAAACTTCTCAAAAGAAAGATGAGGGTAGTTTGAGGTATTTTTTACAGGCCTGCAGTTCCTTTATCAGAGCCAACAAGCTATCGCACGACAGCCATTTTATCACTTGGGCAACAAAAACAGGCAAAGAAAGGGTTAATACAGAGTGGTGCTTTCCCAGTATCCGTTCACACCCTGCAAATTAGCATAGGAAAAACAGGAATTTCCTTGTGAAAGTTAGACCTTTATATTTAAAGTCAGGCTTTGGTTTGTGGTTACAGTTTGAAGTGTATAAAAGTTTCTCTTTCAGAAGTTAGTATCATAAACTAAACTCCAGATGAGGTGAAACACAAAACAAAACTCAGGCCTTTTTAGTGTCTTGAAATACATGAACCAGAACCTGCAAGCCTTCTGGGTCAAAGCACTGGAAGAAGTGGCATCAGCCCAGTCGGCACCAGACCAGTCAGTTCTGATGCAAAAGGCAAACAGAGGAAATCCAGGGGATAAGGGTGCCAAGCTGCAACTTCTTAGCACACTCTGTTGCCAAGAGTATTTTGTTTCATAGTTTAGTGGTTTACATAATCACTCAGTGGTTTTACCAGTCCAGGAAGAAGGGATAAAAAAAATAAGTTGCATCATTTTCTCCACCCATATATTAACACAAAAAAGGCAAAGTCAAAAGGACAGCAGCTTATAAACACAGGATTTTCCTTATGCAGCTTTGTCCCTCTCAGATGTTTTGCTTCAGATAAAATGCCTTAATTTCTTGCCACTAAATATCCATATGTTCTTGCCAATTGCTCTGTATGCATTAGGGACAAGAGATATGCCTTTGGCAAAGTAAGCCGCTGTGCAGCCATTCCCCCAAAGACAGTCCAAAACAGTGGAAGAAAAGGAATCCCACCACAAAATGAACACCTTTTCTCAATTCCCATTTTCATCAAATTCATCCTGCTCCCACTAAGTGTAAGTAGCTTGTTGCTGGTTCACTTCCATTAGTTACATAGATCTAGCAGTAAGTTTTTTCTGCAGGCTTTAGACAATTACAAGATTTACTTGTTTTGTAATCCAATATTCCTATTCTGATTTCAGAATCCTCCAATTTTTTCCTCTTCCTGTTGCAACTTCCCTGTTCCCTAATTGACTTAACTATGCAAAGCTTAAGACTAAATCTGACTGCATAAGTGCAGGCCCACTTTATAGGCTATGCAGGCCCTTGTGTTACATAGGTAGGTTACATCCAGAAAGGGCAGTTGGGGTAATAATCTAAGTCACAAATTCATACTTGCACTGGCATCTCCTGGGCAGCACCACAGCTGCCCACTCCATTGCCTCCCAGCTTGGAACAGCCACTACTGAAAAGTCTCAATGCCTATCAGAATCTCCACGCAAACACCAAAACCATGCCCAGTGCACAATTGTGCTGATAGGAAACAGCACCCACCACCTCACCCACACTGCTCATGCAGACACGATGGAGCAGATTTGCTACTTTCTCCAGCTGTTAGTGGAGCTTCTCGTGTTATTCTCCCTTTCTAAATCTAAGGTGCAAAACAGAGTCTATAAATTATAAATCACTATTCCAGGCATAGGCTATGTAATCAACTTCAGATATCCTGTCCTGCTCCCCAGCAAAGACAGCATATGTTTGCTTTGGCCAGTTGCACACTTTCTGCTGGGAGAGGTAGAAGATGCCTCATGTAGCTGGACAAGCTGCAGAAAGAAATACCAGGAGCTGGGTTTGTGTCACAGTGCGAAGACTTAAGCTTAAATACATGCAATCCCTGCAGGAAGCCATGTCTCACCCTGTAAAGAACAGGGAAGTTCATACTTCTACACAGCAAGTCACGACCAGACCACCGCTGAGAAGGCAGTGCCTTCCAAGGCACAGTCCTGCCCTGCTACAGACCCACTAGCACTGGTCTTTTAAGGGGCAAGACAAGGAGTAGCCAGTTCCAAGTGGGCTGCATGTGCATCAACAGTCCCGTCACTTCACTTCTGTGCTCCTGCTATTGCCAGCTGCAGAGCTGTACCTGTGAGCCACAACACAAGACGAGCAAGCTGTGAGGCTAGTGTAGCTACAAGCCTAAATCTTTCTCACTTCAAAGCCTCAACAACCAAAAATTCTTGAGCAAAAGACAGATAGAAGCCTCGGTTTGGCGAGATCCATTCTGTATCACCCACTTGGAATTTCCCTCAGTTGTACAGTCCCTTAAGGAGCAAAGCTCAACCAACCCCTATCAGAGGCAGTCACTTCCCCAGCACTTGCTGTGATACTCCACCAGAAGCCTCTCAAAAATAACATGCCCTGCACAATCTCACCTTCCTACAAGCACTTCACATTGCTTCAGCTGCTAAACTAATCCTGAGATAGTCAGGCTAAGCTTTTCCAGGGCAAACCCACACTAATTCCATTCACACTGACAGGAATGGAGCCTCAAATTTAACATGTTTCCCTGGGGAAAAAAAAAATCTGTCAATTACTTCTTTAAATAAGCTCGGTGACTTACTTAACACTCAGAGTTCAAGTTGCAGCAGTTCCTTGAGTACAAAAGTCAAAAAGGGAGAGACCATTACAACATGAATCATGGAAAATACATAGCTTTTCTACACTTTTCCAGTTCCAGTGCAGTCTGCAGCAGGGCCAGCTCTGGCTTCCAGTGTGGATGCAGTTAGGAGAGAGAGGGACATGGTTCAGCAAAGAAGAAACTGAAGAGGAGATTTGGAAGCCACAAGAAAAATTGGTTTGGCAAGAGGCTACTTCATCTTTCAGTAGCACAAAGAGCTAAGGGATGCCAGATGATTTAAGGAAAAGAACCGAGACACATGCTCTGAAAAACAAAGGAAGCTAAAAGCTGTATGAACTTGAAAGCGTCATCTACATCCTGATTATTTTGCAGTAAAAAGCCAACGGCAATTCAAAGTGCACTATTTGGGAGAGCCCAGCTGAGTCAGCATCAGCCTGGCCACGGGCAATGGCCAGGCCTCAATGCAAGTCTAGAACAAGGTATCAGCCTGTGTGTGCCTTTGAACACAGAGATCCCTTGCCTGGCCCAGCGGGCAACAAATGGCTACAGTCGATTCCACCAGTCTCTATCCTGGGGAAATCCCCTTTGCAGCATATTCAGAAGCACAGGGCAGCCTGCTGCTGAGGGATGAGACTGGTCCCACCCAGTGTACGCTCCCCTTCCCACCCACCCTCATCCCCTCATGGCAGCAGGATCAGAAGAGTGGCAGGCACTCTTTCGCACAGTCTAGAGGTGGAAGCTTGATCTGCAACCCTTCCCGAGGGAAGAGGGAGGCCTGCATGTCCACATTGATGCAGAGTAAGCCCAGCATGAGCTGGCGCTGGTACTCCTCCCACTTCATCATGACATCAGACACGGAACGAGTGCTTCTCATCCACACGGGCAGTGCTTCACCACAAGGTGGCGAGGAAGGAATTGGCAGGCTCTGGGGCCCTCCAAGCTCGAGGTGATAGTAAAGCCTGAAAGACAAATACATGCAAAGGATCAGTACATGGGAAGGCTTGAGCAGGTACCAGACCAGAGCTCCAGAACCACAGCCCTATTTCATACTACCACTGACTGCATGACTGTAGTCAGAAGTCTGTGTGTGTGCGTCTGTTTTCCTCCTCACAACTCAGCTCTTGTGGATAAGAATCACACCCTTGTACTAGGATCCAAATCACAGCCAGGAGCCTCTGCCTACAACTCTGATCTCTTCCTACCTTCATTCACACAACAGTCTTCCCACAGCCTCAAGCCATGGGCTATTGCAGGGCGTTCAGTTCATAAGCACAGGAACACACACAGACCCAAAGCACTCGTTGGAAACTGTTGTTTCCTGGCCACCACATTGCCTCCCCACTCTAAACCAGGCCGAGATCTTGAGGCAGAAGAGGTCATTTGAACACAAGTACTTCTTGGAAGGGACTTTTGGGGGACCCCGGGCCAGAAAATGCCACAAAGACAAGCACCTCTGTCTTCTATAGGGAGCATACAATAAACTAGAATGCTATTTTAATCAGACTTACATCTTCTGCCCTATTGCTAAAGTAACAGCTTCGTTACAGGGTCTGCCCTATAATGGGAAGAAGGAAGAAGACCTTGTGCTGAGTCTATCAGAAGCCTAGAGACCATGGACCAGATTTACATTTCAGGTTGGGCAGTAAATCCTTCTGGTCAATTTGTGCCTTACTTTCTCTGCTTCAAAGGAGTTGAATCTCTAGAATTCAAAGGTGAAAGGGGAAAGGAGGACTCGTCCAGAACAATGCTGTGAAGGAAAGCAGCCATACCTGGCTGAAAGATGGCTGCCCAGTTTCTTCTTGGCTTTCTTCACGAAGTAGTTGCAGATTTCAATCATCTGCTCTCTCATCCATCTAATATCCTCAGGAATATCTGGGAGCCATTCTAGCAGCCTGTAAAGAGACCAGAGACAACCATTAGCTGCACCACATAAAGGAACAGGATGAAAAGAATGCCAGTTTTGCCTCTTCTCAATTATTTTTAGTGACAAATGTGTTGAGGCATTTACACTACCGTTCACAGAATTAAGGGGGAGAAGCTGTGAAGGTTGAGAACAGCCCAGAAGATTATTCTTTACATTTTCTGTCTGCACTTTCCCTATTTTTCATCCAATTTCAGATTCAGAAAGTGTTTTTCTCTAGCTTTTCTATCTGTTAGGAGATAGTTTGTGCAACTTTTCATAGGATACTTCATACCAAGAACAAGCCTGACAAATTTGTCTTCCCAGCTGTGTATGAATAGAGTTGGAAATGGTTGGGACTACTCTACCCCTCACTCCAAAGGGAAACAACCTCTTGTGTGGTTCCTAATTTCATTCCTACACTCCCAGATCAGAAGTTTCTCTCAAGGTTCAAAAATTTACCACCCTCTTCTAGGGCAAGTTCCAGCACACAGCCATCTTCCTTCGCGCTGGAAGTATTGGCTGTAACTGAATAATGCAGGAAGATAGGAAAAGTTGTGAGTTCTTGGTTTTTCTGTGCAGTTTGTTTTTTTGGGGGGTTGGGGTTTTTTTCCCCTATGTCTGGTAATTGTTGGGAACTCCTTCCCCAGGAACTCTGGCACTGCAGAATTAGAGAGGATCCTACTCTTTGTCCATTCATGCTCCACCAGCTACATCAAACACTTCACTGCACTGGGAAGAGTCCCGCTGAGGGACCAGCTGAAGGTTTACCTGACAGTGAAGGAAACCGCAGACTCCAGAGGCAGCATATAGGGCACCATCATCGCCGTGGCCACACGTACAGGCAGCATGTTGGTGAGGCCAGTCAAGAAACTTCTTCTTTCAGCACAAGCCTCCAGAAGAGCTGAAGGCAGAAGAAAATATGGCTGCATCCCCCTAGTAGGTCTATCTCTTTCCTTGTCATACCCCAGAAGTTACCCAGCCTGAGGTCTCCCCTTGCCACCTTCCCTATCTTAAGGAGGTATTGCTCAGGTTAGTGATTCCCTGAGCACAGCTGAGAACAACAGCCTTTAGGTCTATCAGACTCCAGAGGAGCAAGCAACAGGATTCCCTCCTCTCCTTACCATGCAGAACACTGTCAAAGGAGTCAACCTCTCCCAATCCAGCCCCGACAGGGTAAGCTACAACTTCATCTAAGAGACCCCCAATTCTATCTAACAATCAAGAGGTGCTGGTCCAGTCCCTGAGTATGGCCAAGCCCAGCCATAAGCAATAACCACACATTCCAGTGATCCTCTGAATCCTTTGAATTATACCTTGGTTCAGTCTGGGAGGCAAGTGTTCAAAGATGTGTTCTTCAACAACAGCAAGGGCAGTATTTTCCTCTAGTTGGTCCTCAGCTTCTGTTTCTTCCTCTTTCTTCTCTCCTGGGGGAGCTTCTATGGCAAGGAGAGGACGGGCAGGACTTGGACGATGAAGGAGACCTGAGAAGAGAAGTCATACCTTAAGAAGGATTCAAACTGGCTGTCCTGCCTTGCTTGGCCTTTAGAGTATTAGTCCTCACTTCACCCTAACTCCCCTGAGGCTGAGGCCTTACCCAGCCTCTTTAGCTTCTGTCTGCTGTAATGCTTACCACAATGAGCTAGAAACCTTGCTCTTATAGGATAATTCTCTCTTTCCCCACCAGAGATTCTCACATTTCCCCTTTACGTTCTGCAGAGTGCTGTTTGGCAGAGTTTTGTTGCTCAAATCTGCCAGCCACCAATCTTGCAGGCAAGATTTCCCTCCTGCAGCACAATCCACACACACAGCTGTATGACCGTTGTTATCCCAGTTATTCCGGTTCAAATCTGGGAGCAGAAAGTGCCTGATCCACTGTCTGTGGACACGAGGTGGCAGCAAGCACACACCTACCGCTACAGCAGCTGGAGGCAAGAGCCCAGGGCTGGCACATGACAGCAGTGACACAGCAGCACTTCGCTGGGGCTGCTGAGGGCAGCATTACACACAGCCCAGCTGCATGTGCAAAGGAGCAGGGTATCTGCAGGAGGTCCAAATGGCATTGGTTGGTGCCCAACAACTGTGCTGGCAAATGCAAAGGTGACCACTCCACCTCTGCTTCCTGAAGAGCTAAAATAGCCTTTTTAATGAAAATTCCATATCCCAGTATCTGAGGCACAGTTCAGCTCTGCACTTCTACCTTTCATATGCACAATCGACTACCCTCAAAGCTAAGGCACCAAGCCTGGCACAGAACAGGCAAGTCAACCCACCCTACAACACCCCGTGCCTTACCATTCTTCTTCAGGAAGTGCAGTGCATCCCGATAGCCCTGCTTGCACATATCCCGCAGCACCTGTGGGCAGAGGAAGGGAAGAGTAAGTCATCTGGAAATTGGCTGAGCAGAGAAAACACCTAGCTCAATGCTGGCTTTAGAGGAATTCTCCTGACTCCTGAGCTATCCCAAGAACAAGTCTCATTCTTGTCAGCTCTTCCCAGGCTTTGAGCAGGACTGGGAGGTATAACATGAATACACTGGATATGGGAATCATAAGATAATTTAGATTGGAAGGGACACTTGGAATCCTACCTAAGTATGGGCTTAAGAGTTGCAGCCACCTCATTTCCCCACCTAGAGCTGATGCTGCTGTGGGCAGCCTTCAGCCAGTCACTCCAACAAGAAGCCCAGAATACCTGCAGATACCAGGAAGGGCCACTGTGTTTGCAGATAAAGCCAGCTAAGACTAGAGAGGGGGTGGGAACAAACTTGTTAAAGTAATTCAGCACATGAATGCATGCTTATTATGCCCAAATGTCAGGGCTCTCTGGCATTAACATTTCCTCAAAAGCACACAAAGCTGTTTGCAGTGCCACCTGCTCCACTCATGCTTTTTAGGAGACAGGCACTGGGCTGGCAGCTCCATCCTGACCTTAAAACATCCTCAAGTGCACATTGGTTCTGATGGCTGATACATCTTTGTCTAAAGTGAGCCTGATTTCTTGCCAGCTCTACTCTAAAGAGAGCAACATGGGTATACTTCCCAAGCAACTGCTACCCCCTAAATTCCAGATGTTCTAGCAGCAAAAGCAAATCAATCCATGTATATGACCTTGTGCAGGTACTCAAGGTTTGCCAAGTCACTGGGTAGATAATGTCAAAATTAAAAACCAGACAAACAGAAGATACAAAACTAACAGTGTCTGGAATGTTCTTCTGCTAAAGTGCACAGCAGAGCCAGTGCCTACGTACTGTTCCCCAACTTCTAGTGTATCCAGGAAACTCACCTGTGGCTCTGGAGGAAACAAGGCCTTTGAGAGGCGGTAGAGGTTGCGAAGGTTGAACTGGATGCTTGTATTGGTGACTCTCAGCTCATGCATGTTTGTGGAACTGTCCCGTGGACATATATCACTCTCTCCCGAGAATGGAGACACTGTGATTGTGTTCTTCAGCTCATATTGTGGCAAATTGTCAGAAATCCCTCCATCAACGTATCTCTGAAATCAAGACAAATGCAGCAATCTTCATTCTCCTAACTGATCAAGCAGCTTTTTTACTGTGTCCCCCTTCCCCTGTTGTTGGCACAAATAGGAAGAGTATGGAGTACATACACCAGCACTGGAGGAGTCAAAATGAGTGACAGCATAGCTGTGTTGCCTATAATCTTCTTTTGCTAGGTGCTTTTCTTCCCATGGTTGACAGTGTTGGTTGTAAGTATTCAATAAGAAAAGCATATTCACTTGTGTGACTGCTGACTTAACATCTCCTATGGGGTTTGACTACTGTCCAATTAAATAATAATACACACCAACAACCACCTGCAGTGCAAATTAGCACTGATCTAAGCTGTCACACTGTGACATTGTGCCATTTTTCACTTGTGTTTAAAGTGCATAAGCTCAGACGCAAGTCCCCACTGGCAGAAGGCTTGTTACCTAAGAGTGAAAACAACTGATTTGTTGCTAGCAGGCTTATCAAGCAGCAATCCCAACACACGCATACACATTGGGAATCAACTTGCTGTGGTGTGATAACAGAGCACATGGGACTTGGGTTTTGCTCTTAACAGGAACCCTCTTATCAGAGGATGTTCTGTACTTATATACCATAAACACATTTGTGTTACCCTTGCAGGAAGGGCAACCCCAGTAGCATGTTCTCAAAATATTCGTTGGAATCTATAATTGCACAAGGAGCTGAGCAAGTCAATTCCTATCACAGGACTTTGGCAGAGTAAGCAATATGCAAAACCTGAAAGCAAAGGGATGTTGGTCAAGCCAAAAGAGCAGGAAGTTTGAGACCTTTGCACAGCAACAACTCCAGCTCTTGCAAACTTCAATTACAGAAGAGTCCTGTCAGTTTTGTATCAGAGTTGATCCTGCCATTTACTTCCCTTTGGACAGGTTCAAACACAAATCATTATACAGGGGCTACACAGTCCCATAGGTAGGAGCTGTAACATCTTTCAGCTCTCTGATGGGTGATGAGCTGAGCTGGTATGTCTAAACCCAGGCAGAGCATGGAAATGCTGACTGGGAGAGGAGGTGCTCCATTCTGCATCCCGCTTCCTGTTGTCTCAGGCAGACTGACCACCAACAGCCTTCTGCTGCACAGTGCCTAAGAAAACACCAGATGTGTTGCCTGGAGGGTGCTTTGCAATTTGTTCTCTCTTGCTCTGGATGGCAGACAAGACAGAGAACTCTCCAAGAAGCTCATCTGAGCCTGGGGAGCAGTTTGCAGGCTCTTAGTCTGAAAGCAGTCAAATTCAGCTATAGGAATCCACCTGGATTTGGACAGTGAAGAATGTGGAAGGACAGGCTAGATTAAACTCAAGGATGAGTACATCCTTTCAGAAACTGTAACGTTTAGCTTGCTTACAGGACGCTTTCCAGACAAAAGAGGTGCCAACAATCAGTTGAACCTTCTCCTCCTTCTAAAGTGGCCAGCAGTGTTCCCTAAGCCAAAAGCAACCACAGCCAACTGTCATTGTCATCCTTTCCCCAAAGCTGCTCCACTGAAAGCCAGACTAGACACAGCTAGAGCTGACTCCCTCTGCAAGGATGAGATCATGACAGGCTGAGTGGGAAGAGGACAGAGCAAAGCAGGCAGCATTCCTCTTTCTTTAAAGAAAAAGGAGGTTAAGTGTTTTGGCCACTTGGACAACACTAGTTTTGCACTAAGGATGCAGAAAGACATGTTTCCCTGAGGGTGGCAGCATGAGTGCACGGATGCCATTAGAAAAAAGGCTCAACTACAATAAGGCCGACAGGCAAAGCCTTTTCACTCCACAGAAATTCAGGAATACACATGCACACCCTACTCTTAGGTCCACCACTTCCCAAGCAATGCTGATTACCATTCCTTAGTAAAGCTCAGCTACCACTTCTTTGGATTTGCCTGAACCTCCAGCAACCCAAGCCTAACCACTCTGCAGTCTCCCACAAAACCCCAAACAGCTCAGAGCCACAGGCTGGAACCACCCAATTGCTTGCAGGCATGAGCAGAGCTTTAGGGATGGTTTGTGGACTGGGGTGCCCACTTCCATTCCTTTACTGTGTCCTGCCATGCACAGGGCCCCCTCACTTACATGATCTGACAATCAGCTTTGTAACCCTTGGTAGTGGTTCTCACCCACGTGCTGCAGACAGTTCACAGCTACAGCATGTGTTGGCAGGTCAGTTACTGACCCTTCCACTCCTCAGTATTTAAGATTTTTTTTTCCTCCCCCACCCACCTCCATCATCCATTCCATGGGGCTACCAGACCTCAGAGAAGTTAGGAGGAAGGCAGAATATGGATTTTGTACCTTGCACACAATCCCGTCACCTTGAAAACTGGTCCTTATGCCAGACCTGTCAGCTTGTGGCAAATACAGTCACCATAGGCAAGCTAGGAACCATGCAGTCCTGTTTCAAAACCATTTCCCAAGCTCATACCCAACCCAATTTAACCTTTTCCCTTGTCAGCAACCCCCTTCAGAGCCATGCTTTTCTGGGGAAGAGGTAGGAATTAATTTCTTAATCTCATATTCCCTCCCCACCTTTCCCCATGAGAAGTCATGCCTCGTGTGCCAGGGCAGCTGCACATTCCAGAAATCCCAATGCTGTACAGAGTTTTGGAATGTTGAGATTTTTGCCTGATCCACACTGACCTTAATTAGCCTCAAAGAGGTGTAAGGCAAGAGTCACTGCTATGCTCCCACCAGCTATGGAGAAAAAGCCCTGCCTGCAGTTGCTGAGCAAATACCAAATCATTACTGATTCTGTCACCTCTGAAGGGCTGGACATTGGACATCTCTTCCAGGTCATTTCCCTGCCCAGCATGTTTACACAAGACAAAAACAGCCAAGCTGTGTATTATGCAGGAGCAAAACAGACCTCACTCTTAGGACACAGGTAGCAGTGGAAGCAGATTTGATGCTGTGCTCTGACAGAGGCATTTTGGTCAGGCCACTTTTGAGAAACCAGGGCACACATACTTTAACAGCAGTTCTCCCTCTCCTTTTGATTATTTAGTTCGCAAAAACCCTGCCTTTTAACCTGTGCATAAACCTACGTAGCACAAGGGAATGCAAGCTCAGCCAAGGCCCTTAAAGTCCTTTCTGCAATATTCAGAAATGCTCCAGCTCTGCACAGCTTTCAAATGTCTTCATTTCTAACATGCAAACACAGTGGGAGAAGTTGCTCTTGGACAGCGTTGGACAGGACTTAAAGAAAGCTCTGGCAGGCAGCAGAACATTATTGTCAGGGAAAGGACAGAAGAACTCCATGGAAAAGAGGGCTGGTATCCATACCACTAGTTAAAATCCCACAGAAAGTGTCAGGCACATGTTAGAGGGACTACACTCATGCCTTCTATCCAAGACCCAAGTTCTTTCCACATGCAGATGGAGCCTCAGTGATGGAGAGCACTGTACCATGCAGCCATGAGAACCATCTGCTAAGCCAGCCAGCCCTCACACACACTGCTATATATTATCATGTTAAATCTATTTATAGCCAACTGTGGGCAGCAGTGGAAAGAAACTTCCACTGTTGTAAACTGTTTATTTGGGAAGTTCTCCTGTCTCTTCAGGCTAAATGCTGCCAGCACACAAGCAATAAGATTGCCAAAACTGAATATCAGCATTTCTGCCTTCTTATTCATTATTATGTGATTTAATGAAGGACCACTTTAAGTCTTACTTACCACTCCACGCAAAGTTGGAGGTATCAGCCCACAGTAGACGGGGATAAAGGTGCTGCAGACACAGGCCTGAGGGAGAAAGAGATCCAGAATTTAAGAATCACAAAGCCTACTGAAACTATTACTCTTCCCAGAACATCACACTGCCATGTGCTGACAATTATACTCCAGTACTAAGGACATTTGAAGATCAAGGCATTTCTGCCTAGCCCTCTGCAGTGAGTTTTCATTCACCTGGATCAGTTCCTCCTTGGAATTGAAATCTGAAAGTATCACATTTTCTCCATCGGAGACCCGTGTCAGGGAAATACCCAAACGTCCTGCTGCAACCTCATGCCCATTCTCTGGCACGGTCTTGGACAGACAGATCCGAATGGTCTTCACCAAGTTGAAAGAGGGGTGCAGTGGGCCCAAGAACCTCTTCCGGGCTTCTTTTGACACCCGGATAATGCTGGCACCAGCTTCACCTGCAACAAGAGGAAGACAAATGCACCATGAAATCCTAGCAAAACCAGTCTTCTCCTTCACAAAACTAGGCATGGAAAAGCCTCATTCCCAGCTTTACTCAGAGGTTTCTCCCCACTGGTTGATATACAACTCAAAACAAAAGGCTGTTACAGATGGTGTTACAGAAGTCATGGAAGTTTGCTGTCTTGGCCCTTACGCTCCCCCATCACAAAGAGCTACCCTTCTCTCATGTATGTTTTACAAAGTCAGGGAAGATGACATGCATCTGGTGAAGGCCTCACACCTTTTCTTAGATCCCGTTTCACTGGCCAGTGCAGGGCTGGTGAAAACAGACTAAGAAAGAAAACAAGGCAGATACTTTAATAGCTTTGAGCTTATGGTTAAATCCACTAAAACCCTTCTAGTAACCATCTTTCTCTTGATGGGGAGAAAAAAGTCAAAGCTAAGCAAAAGTGCCAGTAAACAGGAATGTTGGTGCTTTCCAGCTAAGTGATCCCAATTCTGCTGTGAAATGCCACATCTCAGGTGAGATGGACTAAAGCTTCATTAAGGATTTTAGGGACTCGGTGACTTACTGTGTCCAATTCCACAGCACTAAAATAGACCCTGATGGGAAGCAGGACTCACGAAGGCACGCTTGCTTTACCCTTTCACACAGTGACAAACACAGCACAAAAGGGAAGGCATCTGCTAAGCCCATTATCTCACAGTCACTAGGAGCCTGATCTGGCAAGTGCAGAGCTCTCCAGTGGGAAAGAAGGGATGGGACGAAACAAAAATATCAACCTAAGCCAAACCCTCAATGTCCAGCACGTTGCCCTTTGCACACACTAACTGCTGCTTCCGAACACATCTCCTAGTCATGGTGAGATACAACAGTTCCTCTAAGTACCAGCTAATCACTGCACTCGCAGCAGTGTCAGGAATATACATGTGAGAATAATTGAAAAAAAACCAGGAGAAACGAGAGATGCTTTCACAAATGAAGATTTCTCTCCAATCAAACTGAAGGTCAGTTCCTGGAGAAAGATGAAAGACTATCAGTTCAAGCCAACTGGAAGTCCCTCCATTTTGCTCTCCCACCCAGTCTTTCAATTGCAGAAGGGAGGCAGCAGAATGAAAGAACTCAAGTTAGACTCAGGTTAATAAATACAATAATATAAGAGCAACACCCTCAATGCTATGTTGACACATCCCACTCTTTTGCAATACACGTGTGCCAGCAGCATGTTTTCCACCAATGCAGGCTGGGAACGTGATTCTGTGCTTAGGAAACCCATCAACACCAGTAGCTAAAGCACGCAGAGAACTGGACCTTTGACCACGACCAGAGACTCTGAGGTCAGGATTTTTAGGCACTGTGAGGTAGCAACTTAGCAGAAAAGCCAAAGTTCCCCCCTCTGAAGCAATATTTAGCACTGTAATCCCAGTCTTCAGTCCTAGAGCAATGTTTAGCAGTCTAATTCTGTTCTTACTTACTCAATTAGCAGTAAGCCATTGAGCCCAGCCTGTTCCAGATAGTAGCCACATGGTTCAACATCCTTCCCAACACGAAGGAAGTCAACCTCACAGAAGTTACACTTTATAAGTATCATGACATTAGCACTCATAATGTTCCCTTTAGACACCTTTCACATCAGACAAGGGAGGAAAGACACACAAAAACTGCCAAAGAGCCAAAAACTGAACAAATCCCAGTCCAGCACCTTGGCCACATGACCCCAGGAAAATCCTCTGCGCTGAGTGCATTGCAGGGAATTGCTGGCTTAGCTGAAAAACTCAGTGTGAGGGTGGGCGTTGAGCATGCAGCTGAGGGGAGACACCCTATGTGCAGAGGCCGTGCTGGGGGGAAGGTAGGGGGGGTGTCACCCAAGGGATGGTGCTTAGAGAAGGATCCTTTCAGGTTTGGCATCTCAATGTGCAGAAAGACTTGAGAGCAATACTGAAAACAACTGCAATTAAATTGAGCTTATGATTGTTTGAGCAAAAATGTGAGCTGGAAGTTTTTATTTAAGAAAAACAAAAAGAGGAAGGTCCCAACTATGCCAGGAAACAGACCATCTCAGCATTTGAAGGGAGGCTTCAGTTGCAGCTGCCTGCTCTATCATCATTTCACACCCAAGAGAACAAAGTAAGAATTACTGCTAATTAGCAATTTCATTCTTTGAATACTTTCTGAGTGTTTGTTGTTTTGGGTTTCTTTATACACACATGCATACATGCATACCCACAGGAGCTTTGAGGTATTTCTGTTTAAGGACATCTGTCATTCTGTTGGACTTGCTGGCTCACTTGCACCCCAGCTGAGTGTGGAATGGTTCTGTGGGAAGAGATTGGCACAGGGTAACCTGCGGCACCACCAGCTTTCCTGGAAATAAGGATAGCTGAGGGTTCAGCCAAAGAAGACAAGTTTGCATAGCCAGATCCATGACAGATGACAAGCCCTCTTGGAAATACATTTGGGAGGAGAGAGAAGAGGTGACAGTGTTTTGATCCTGTTACTACCAGAAGTACTATTTCAGGAAAACCAGCTCAAATTCTGCTCGCAGCCTGCTGGAGGAACAGCTGAATGAGAGGTGGTCAAGAGAAACAAGTCCTACAGGGGTCAGCCACAAGCTGTCAATTATTACTAGGACTAGTTCAGTGCCAATCCAGTCCACAGAAAAGTTTCCCATGGTTTTTGATGGATCTGGTGATTCAGGACACAGAGAAAAAACTAAATTTATATTTCCTTATTGAGGTACCTACTGAGGGGCAGAGGCAATCCCTAATAGTTGGCAGGGCTTGCTGAGAAAATATTTCAGTCTTTTCACACCAACCAATTAATTCAACACTTCTCCCTATACAGATTTACTAAGGCAATATTCCTCAAAAATTTAGATATGCGTAATATTTCATTTTCATTAGGAAAAACATATCCCTCTTTGTCCTTGCCCCATCACTGCCCCAGTGGGTGTCTCTATATGTGAACCCAAGTACTGCAGGGCTATTGTCCTTATCTGAATTTCAGTTGTGATGACACAAAGGAACATCACACAGTTTTGTCCTGAAACACCCCAACACTCCCCTCGCCAGGCAAGGGAAGCCAGCAGCTCCCTCTCTGCTGGTGATCTGCAGTGGCTACAAGGGGCAAGATACCGTCACCCATGGGAAAAGTCTGAAGGCAGCTGCTAGTTCACATTTCATTTTTAAGCTATGTCAAGCCAGCTTCACATTAGTTTGTTGACAAAGCAAGATTGTTCCCTTAAAGAACTGTTACTTTGCCTCTAGAACAGAAGATCTGAAGATCAATCACCTAAAACTGATGCTTGCCAGGCAGTGGGGAAGACCCTTAACTGCACCTAAAAGCTCTGGGATAAAACAGAAAGGCTCCTTCAAGCCTGTGCAGGTGCAAGGATGAGGACCATTGCAAAGCTTAAACATCACACGGCAGGAAAGGGGACAAGTGGGGAAGAAGGGCCTCTTCAGACCCACATCTTCAGCAGCAGGGCTTTTGCACTAAGGGCATCATGATGGTCTGCTGTTGACATTAGATCACATTGACATCCACTTGCCAGCTAGCAAAATGACAAATGACCCACGAAGTATTTCAAGTGGAAAAAAAAGCCTAAGACATCGACAAAAATAGGAGCAGAAAAAACAGGCTGAAGAGGGAGAGGGGCACTCTGGATATTCTACCCAGCAGCTCAACCATGACACTGCAATTCCCTCTGGGAGAGCTCCATCTCAGCACAAAGATCACCCTCTGCACCAGGGACATTCCTGCTCCCTGGCTACTGCAGCAGCAAACAGGATGCAAACTTAAAGGAAAGGTTCTCCAATGGGGATGGAGAGCAGAGGATGGCACAGACAGCTGATGGATGCAGGGACAGGATCTCCCATCCCTCCTGGCAGGAGGCTCGGACAGAGAGATCACACCCCAGACTGCAGATGCAATAACTTGTCTGGACTACCAGGGCAGGCAGGAAACTGTGTGGATCCTCACTAAACCTGCTTCTCATTCTACACCAACAAGAATTCAAATGGACTCCTTCCTACACATCAGGAACACAGGACGCACCACTCCTCCCTCCTTGGTCCCATTACCCAGGTAAGGCTCCAGACTGGCCAGACACACCAAGAGCTTTGAAAGGAAGCCAACCAGCAGAAGGAAGCACAGGTGTTTTTAGTATTCCCCCAGCACCCTGACAGCCCCATGCCTTGTTAGTTTGGGATCGCACGATCTATGGATCTATGAGCTATTTTTACTGTAAGATTTTCAGGACAGGAGTCAGCTCCTGTGAACTGTAACCAGGAACCTCATTCCAGAGCTGTTTAAGTTCTGCTCAGCTGTCTGTTCCAGTGATGTTTGTGTGATGCTCAGCACAGATGCTCCCTGTAAGAGTCCCCAGCTACAACCTTCACACAGCTTTCAACTCAGAGGGTGTCTGAGCATCATTGGAGTTCTTGTATTTCCCATTGGATCCCAGTCCAGATCTGAATTTAGGACTAGGATGAGTCAGTAGGAATTTACTATCATGATCTTCCCCAAGGTTAATGTATCTTGGTTGCGTGTCCCTTGCTATTTCAGCTGTTCCTGTACCTCATCCCTGAAAGAGCTAAAACTCAGTCTCTAATGGTGAGCACAGGTTTCAGGAGAGCTGTCCCACATTCTTCCTGGGCACAAATCCTCAAGCTGCTCCAACTCAGCATGCACAGCTCCTGCATTTGCCTCTTCTCTGAGTACCAAAAGTAAGCAATACACCTGTTTTCCTGCCTGGCCTCTCCCAGGAGATGATACAGTCCTAATGATAATACAGGCCTGTCACCAACCCAAAAAATGCAAAGCTGTAAACAAGAGGCACCAAAAAAAGCTGACATCTGGAAAATTATTAACAGAGAACTTTACTGTATATTTTCTCACAGGTAACTCAGATAATCAGAAAGGGCCTGTTTGTTCACCCCAAGGAGCAGTGTACAGCAATGTGCCAGTGACCCAAGGACAACACCAATTCTTGTGGGCAGTGACCTCAGTTTGTGAAAGATCCCATGCCTGGGTCGACTTCTGTTCCTCTTCCCACATGCACACTGAAGCAACCCTGTTTCCACTCATTGTCCCAAGAGAGCAAGAACCAGACAGCATTTCAGCTGAGCTGAACAAAGGCCAACTTGTCCTGAATGGGAACCTAACCCAAGAGGTTCTGCGAGGGCCTATCAGAGAGGCTGAATGTCAAAGGAAAGCTCAAAGACAAATCCATGCCAGCAGGAAGTAAAGAGCAATGTCTTAGAATTCGCCCTTATAAGACATACTCAGGCGACAGGTGTACCCCGCCACTGCAGACAGCTCTTTAATTTCAGTCTGAAACCCTGGACAGATGCCTAAAAGCATTAGGAGTGGAACTCGCCAGAAGTTGTAAAACTGCCACTAATTAACACAAAGACAAAACACTCATTTTTAAACATTTGAGGCTGGGGGTGGCAGTTGGCAGTGAAGCCCTTAAGGGCACCAATTGTTTTCACATCTGCATTCATCTTCCTGTAAGGCAGTAATATTGAGACACACCATGTACCAGAACAAGCTGTTCTTCTGGGACTTCCCTAATTTTTGTTGTTCTGAGGTATATTAATTTAATTTGTATTTATTTAAAGGTTTTCACTTAATCCTTCTCTCAAACTATTTTGCCATCAGATAGGAAACAGTTCAGTCCCCTTGGCTCCAGATAAGAGATACAGGAAGGAAGCTTTTATTTTTACTTTTGGTGATACATACGAGGCAAACACAACTCCCCCCACAGCCCCACCCACTCAGTCTTCAGGCAGCCCTACTGTTTGACCAGCTGTTCCCTGTGGCAGGTAACCCTTCTCATCAGGGGTTATGTACAGGGATTTGACTTCAGAGTTCAAACAAATGCTTTTTGCAAAGGAGATTTCTTAGAAAGCCTGGCCACCAGCTGTACATAATGGTCTTTCTCCCCTTTGCTCAGGAGTGAGGGGCACTGACACATACCCTATTGGAGTAACTCCTAGGGATCCCTATCAGACTATGGTAAGCAATGCCTGTTCCAACCTTAGGGGTGGGGCTGGTGCAAACACCGAGAGGAAGAGACAGCTTTTCAAGTAGGGCCAGCTCTTGCAGCCAGAGGCGGATGCTGAAGGAAGAGCTCAGCCCACAACACTTTCTGGCTCAGATTCTTACTGCTCAGCATTGCAAAGTCTAAACACAAACTGTGTTTAGTCCAAGACACAGTCTGCAGCAAGAGGGCTAAGTAAACCCAGATCACCTTCAACTAATTCAGAACCAGCAGCCTCCCTCTTACTAATGTGTTTGTTCCCAACACATTTTTCTATTTCAACTAAAATTTGGGAAAAAAAGAAAAAAAGCTGTCAGTCACTTCATCTGTTAAACAAAGCCAAGCCAAAAGGAGACATTTTTCCCCTTTGAGTCAAAGAGATTGTTATTTTGTGTGCTCTAGATCCCAGTTAATAGATGAACCAGAACTATTGCCACATGCAGGATATGGGGTGCATAAGGAGAAGATCTGCTTTTAAGTTGCCAGGGTTTTTACCTCTTGCACTGAGCAGCTCACCAGGCAGCCCACAGTGACTGTCTCCTGCCTGTCCATCCACCAGTACCTACAGGGTAGGACCCCCATGCAAGCCAAAGTGCAGCTGCACCATTCACGCCTCACTTCTGCTTTGTGCAGAAGCAAACAGGCTTTGGGAGAGCAGGCTCAAGAGCTGCCAGGCTTGATTATGTCTCCAGCTAAACCTTTGCACTGAACTTGTTGTTGTATTGGCACACCAAAGCCTCACCAGGCGACTGCTGTTCTGCAAGCTGAGACTTGCTTTGTTTCTGTGGTCAGGACAGGAGCACTTATTTTTGCAACACAAATCAGAAAAGAGAGCAGCAGCTACTGAGAAACAATCAATAGGAAGGCCAGGAGGCAACTCAGTTCAGGCAGACAGCCAGGATCATCTGTCACAACCACAACAGCAATCCCCATAGCCTAATCTTCCTCTACTGTAATTCCCTAATACGAGGCTTAACACTGCATTTCTGTTCATACCATTAGAGAGAAATTAAATGGCATAACAGTGCATGAAAAGGAAAAGTTGCTCAGGACCCCAAGCAAGCTGTACTGAAAGCTGTGTTCTGCCCTCATCCGTCCATCAATCCCATCAATGCTATAGTGCAACTCAAATTGCTTGGGATGACAAGAAAAGGGAATTCACAGAGTAAGAGAAAGTGCAGCTAAGATCCTTGTTGCTCACTTTGAACCACGGCAATGCTGAGTTTGAGGTAATTTTTTTAAACAAAAGTACTCATCCAGAGAAAGTTAGTGCAGGGAAGAAACAGACCAAAAAACATGTTGTAATGATGAGAAATTACCTTTCTCCTCTGGCTTGCACAGAGACAAAAGTGGAACCACATCCAACTCTCAACTTTATTCACCTGAGTGAAAACGACTAACACAAATCCTCTAGTCATTGTTATTCTGAACAGGAACCAGTGCAGAAAGATCAAGCCTCACCCACGTGCACAATGTTACACACACATTCCATATTCACTTCTCAGGGTCAGTTTGCAGGATGGTACCACACACACACCCCCTAGAGAAAATTGCACTTTTTCCACTTCACTAGAGGAGAGATGTTTTGGAAAGAGATCAGGGCCTGAGAGTACCTTTGCCAGGCACCACAGATCCACAGAGACAAGAGGTAAAGTAAGCAGTCATCATTTCTATTTCCACTTTAAAGAAAGAGCTGCCACTCCAGCAGCCCTTCAGCTTTATCACACACCAGCCATTGCCCTCAGCTGGCTCACCAACACGAAAGCAAGGCCCACACACAGCTTTTGGTGGCTTTCAGCCTAATCCCAGCTGAATACTTTCCTGTGTGCTTGCAGGTGGCAATTGTTTCACGTCCAGAGATACCAGACATGGTTACCTCTGCCACACAGAGAACAGCCTGTTTCTCTCCCTGTCCTTTCCCTCCGTACACTTGCCTGGCTGCTAAAACCCCGACGCAGAGTGAAAAGAACAGCCCCCTAAGTCCTCCACTGGCTCTCAGCCTGCATCATGCCTAGCTCTCATGCTTGCATGGCCGGCCAACTGCTCCAATCTGTGCCAAGCACCTCCACGTGCACCTGCAAGCACACTGCCTGCTGTGCCTGCTCTGCCCTGCCATCACACACAGGCATGGTCAGTGTCACCTTACACCCCAAACTCTTCCCCGCTAGCCCTACCATGAGCGGGGCAGGCTCCAGCAAGGAAGTGAGAATGGGAAGCTTTGTCCCAAAGCAGAGAGGCACACACACTTTGCTCTAGAAGGAATCTCATTTTGTTGGAGCAGCTTTGGGCAGACCCCAAGGTAAGCTGCATACCTTAGGAGCCAAGACACCTAGAAACTCTTGCTACCTTTCTTCCACAGATATCAGCAGTGGTCCCCCCAAGCCACAACTCCCGGGCAACAAGATGACTTGAGTTCTGAAAACAGCTGTGTGAGCAGGACAGGAGCTACTCACAGAGGGTTGCACAGACCCCTGCAAGGGAAGAGCCTCTGCTCGACCCTTCTTATGAGGTTGAGCAGCACCCAAACATTTACAGCAAGACAGATGCAGCCATGTCCACCTGAAGCTCACACACAAAGAATGAACTCTGTGTGCAGAAGTATGGCTAATAGTTAAATGCTTAGTTTGTTCCCTTATTTTACCATCACCACTATGTAAGAACACTGGGCTAGAGAAATCAGTTTAACTCCCTCTGTGTTGACAGCTCACTCTCAAACAGGACTCCAGCTTTATAACTATGGCAGCCTGAATCCACACCCTGCTTCTATGATACACTTTTTTATTTGCCAGGCCCAGCACTGAATCAGCAGCATTCAGTAAAGCCAGCAAGAGCAGCTCTTGTAATTAACATATGTAAAGGGCTACCTAATTAATTTACACCCTCAGATGCCACCTCCTCTATTTCAGGATGCTAAACTAGATAATCCACAGGAGTGGCAGCTCAGAGACACTACCAGAACCTCCAAAGGATTGGTATTCAATCCTTTAAATCCTAAGCCTAAAAAAGGCCTCCAAACCCAGAATCCATCCAAACAAACTGCAGTGTATGAAGAGGAAGAGAATGAACCATTCTCAGAAGAAATCTGCCAGGTGAGCATGCCCAAAAGCCTGGGAAACAGCTACAGAAGGCACTTCGTGAAGTTTACAGATTCCAGACGTCTTGTCAGGGAGAAGTCACCAGTGTGGATTTGGTCTCTACCTGTACCAGAAAGCACAATAGTTTCAGTTCTGGGCAAGTGCCAGAGGGCAGCACAAAGCCCTGTGTTCTACTACAACTACCAGCTTCCACCCCTGACATATCCCAAGCACCAAGAACAAAGAGCATGCCACCCACTCAGACTTGTCACCACTGGGATCGCATGGAGCTTGGCTTGTTCCAAGCCTTTTAGCTGGGGTACAGTGTCTCCAGAAACAGAGGGCAGCTCTCCCAGACACACTGTACTGCAGATCAGCATAACCCCAGGGACAGGATCAGGACTGTCACAAGCAGCTATTGAATCACAAGTGCCAAACTCTCTCCTCCCTTCCTCTGGCCTTTGTAGCTACAACAAGCTCCAGCATCTTTTCTACACTCCCAGGCTCACCAATCCCCTCCTTCCTATGTGCACCTTGGAAGGGATTTTCTACTGCCCCAGACCTTATCACTTCAAGGACACATTCTGCCTTTTCCCAAGGACACAGACTTATTTAGGGCCTTCCACATGGAATTATTTCTTCTACCCCTCGTTTTCACCAGCTCTTAATCTACTTGCTTGACAAGGAACACAACCCAAGGCAAACACAGGCTCTGCTGACTCCAATATACTTGAAGGCACATCCTGACTTGAGGTGAAAGTCCCAGGAACACTTGGCAGAAAGGAAGAGGACAAGTGTTCGACCTGGGCAACAGAAGTGTAGAAGTGCAGAGAGTTCAATGGAAAAGCGATAACCAGTTTGGAATCCAGCCACCAGCAGGGTTTGTATTGTGGAGAGCAAGGTAGATAGGAGTCACCCACTCACACTGCTCTTTAGAGTAGGAGATTCTAAGGCTTTGAAAAGGCCCTGGAATTAGAAGGCTTGTTCATTCCCATCTCCAGAAAGAAGGAATGCTGACCAAATTGCCATTTCTCCAGCCCTTGCATGGTCCCCTTCAAGTACAGTACAACAGAAGCACAGCAGAGGAGAAAATCCTCTCCAGCCAAGCCCGTGAACGTTTCATCCGTGCTTCAGGGAGGGCACAGAGCAGAACAAGGAGAAACCCAGAGTGAGCAGAGGCCTGACATCAGAGTACAATCATCCCAAACTCAGTGCGCTGGAGGGTAGTACGGCCCTCACAGACAGGAAACAAACATCATCAGCTACTGGACATGCAGGCAGAGCTCCTGTAACCACCACAGCAGCATGGGTTTGGAACTGGATGACACAGCAAGGATTCCGAGGAAGGCTTCTTGATTTATCAGGACTAAACTTCAGAACATAATCAGTTAGCAGACATAGGATCCTGAAGAACATACAACAGCTTCTTCTATTTTCTATGGAGGCCTTGCAGTTGCCTTGAAGAGTTTGGGGAGATAAGAGACAGATATAAGTGGAACAACCTGGACATGCTACAAGTTCAAGACGCATTCTGAACCAGTGGGTGAGAAGAATGACCACGCAAAGATCTCTTGTGCTGTTGCCACTGACACTGTGCAGCTGCTTTTGTGTCTGACAGAGCAAGGCTGGGCACCAAGCTGCTCTGCACACCTGCTGTCTCAGTGGGGTGCCCTAAGAATAAACACATGCATTGCTATGACCGTGATTTTCCCTAAAAGTGGCTGTTTGGCTTCCCTTGCACTCATCCAACGAGATGCCCATAAGAGCACCTTTCCTCATAAGAACCTCCTTATTAGAGCAGGCAGACAGCAGGAACAAGCTCCTTCCCTCCCAACAGAGGGTACTGCAGGGTGCTCTAGCTGCCAGCTTACTCCTCTGGACATCTGATCCTGCAGCCCTGTGACCGCTGAGGGCACTGATCCAGGTTCAGCAGCTCCTCCACCAAGGCAGGGAACTTTTCCAACTATGTCGGCACAAAACATCTCCCCACCCACCTCTATTTTCCACCACAAAAAGCAACTTTACCACTTCCAGGGAGCATCAGAAGGTTCCCCATGAATTACGTTCACATCTCCATGTATATACATAAGGGTATTCCTCCTTCCATTGACTGGGCTGTGGCTACTGAGCTCCACGACTTTTTCCCCAGGTAGGGCCTCTGCAGGAGGTACAAGTGACCATCTCCTTTCAAGGGAGGGACTGGAGTTTTGAGATGCCCCAGATGCTACGAAGCTGTGCTTTGTGTCCCTGGGGAGATTGATACTCTCTTCACACAGTCACACAAGACAGCATCACATATACTTCCCCTAGGATAAGCATCATGATTCATGCTTTGACCAGCATAAACTGGCATTGCTCTGAGGACTCCATAGACTCTAAGCTGGTTTACTTCCCTCTCTCAATCTGGGATTTGGTATTAAGACTACACAAACACACACAAAAAAATCTCCATGACCAGTCCTTAAGCCTTTGCGTGCACATAATCAAACTGCAGAAGCACAACATTTAAGATGCTGCTGTTGCTAATTATCTCAGTTTTAAAAGGTGAAAGACTTTGGTTGGGTTTTTGTTGTTGTTGTTGGTTTTGGTTGGTTGGTTTTTTTTCCTCCTTCTACCCAATGGAAAAAGTCTCTACAGTTCATCAGGGGATTTCCTGGTGGTCACACGGTGACAGCTGACAAGCAAATCTTAATGTCAAATAACTGTCACTTCATCTCAGGTCAAGCCTGAGATAGAGCCCTGGCCCTAAGACACCAGTTAAAAATAATTAAATAACTAAACCCTGTAAACAACCCAGGAAGAGCTCTCCACAGAACATCTCAAACAACATTACTCAGTCTAGCAGATCTATGGCCCTTCTGTATTCTTTATACTGGAAGCATCTCTTCATCTTGCTTTATCATTTTCTGCCGACTTTGTCACGCTTTAGGAGAACAGTTAACTAACTTCCACATGGGGGTTTGAAAGCCAGTTTTGCCTTTGACAGCAGAACCCACCTG
Organism: Neopelma chrysocephalum; assembly: GCF_003984885.1. Classification (NCBI taxonomy): domain Eukaryota; kingdom Metazoa; phylum Chordata; class Aves; order Passeriformes; family Pipridae; genus Neopelma; species Neopelma chrysocephalum. The sequence continues at coordinate 10,677,648 of NW_020897693.1, forward strand.
TTCCCCCAAAATAGAAGCAATTCAGCAGTTCCAACCCACCCACAGAAAGCTGTGTAGGACAACGTTCACATGCCACACAGACAATTGAGATGCTGTTGGTTAACTATGAGTCAGAAGCACAGGCTGGGACCTTAGCATCAGCTCAAAGACAGCTTTTCAGTGACTACAGCTTCATATCCCATCATTCATCCAGGTTGCTACGCTCCCAGAGCAGGCACACAAATCCCATACAGCTCACCAATATGAGATGATTCAAGACTCTTAACAAAAATATATTCTCTACTCAGTATTAAAGCTTTAAGAATCCAACAGTGGTTGCATTTTAGCATTCCTCGTGACTGAAGAACAGTCTTGTCATGTCACATAAGCCAGTTTTCCTCATCCAGGCCAGTGACTTAAGGATTTATACAGACAGGTAACCATTCTCAGAGCTCCAGGCCTAGAGTTTGTGAAAAGCTGCAGGATTTGAGGCATGCATAAGAAGGAGACTGCAAAGCCAGCACAAAAGAACTTTTCACTTGCCTGGCACATACAGGTGCATTTTCTGGTGTGCTAGACTCCAACAGCCCCAAGAGAAGACACAGGTGCGACAGGAGGCCATTTTCCAGAAAACCCTTGAGGCAAAAAGCGATTCACTGGAGTATGACGCTAAAACACTGCAGTATGCACAGTCAAGTAATATGTAAACACATGAGACTTTGCTCAATAAACCCTGATAGCCACATAGATTATTCTAGTGGAAAAATAGCAATGCTTTTTCACGTCAGCAAACAGAAGAACCTCAAAGCTGGAGAGAGCATTTCAGATGCAGGACAATACCACTGCTGTAGCCCCGGACAACAAATCCAAGATCCCTACAACTTAATGGTAAAGTGCTTATCAAGAGCTAGGCGACCGTAAATACCTCTTATATAAATATGAGGTCCCCTGCCTAACTAATATGCATGGCCAATATTCTTTATTTGGCATTCTCAAATGCGCCTTTGAAGCTCACAGTGTGCTCCCAAGGCTGCAGATCATTTAGTCAGGGCTTTCAGTTCAACATTAGCCCATAGCAAAGCCTTCCTGCCCTACACAAATGATGACAGCGTGATCTTAATTCAGGGAAAAGGCAGAATGAGTTCAGAGGTAAGCTGAACAGATGCAAAGGCCAGAAGGAAAAAGCTCGAAAAGAAACCACTAAGTGGGATCTTACACTCTGAAGTCAAGGAAAATTTCTTTTTTCTCTGATCAGGTTCTCAAAAAGATTGGAACCAAAGAAAAACCCAAAGGAACAAGTTTTTTCACTCCTCCCCAGGAAATATTTGTCTTTGCACAGTAGAGTCTCATTCTGTTCACACCCAAGTACACAGGCATGAAGGCACTAACCTTACCTACACACAGCCAAATAAGCAAAGCTTCTGCAAAATTCCCTTCTGCTTATCAAGAGACACTACTTAGCATTCCAGTTTGATGGGCAGGGCAACAGACAGTGCAGGGTAGCAGTTCCATAGATTAAAAGCCCATGGGCTATAACACCTGCTCTCTCAAGCAGAAAACAGCCACATAGCAGACACACATAGTTCGGACCCTACAAGAGCCTGCACTAGATTGAACTGCTCTCCTACTACAGGCTCAGCTGTACCTTCTGCCCTGTCCCCTTTTCCCCCTATGATTTCATTCTAACCTCTGGACCTCTGCCTGGAAGCTGCACTGTCAAGAGGGTTTATGATATGGACAAAGTGCAGGAATACCATGTGCCAGCCATGCACCCCATTTGCTTTTACTTTCAGAAGTCCACCCTGTTGCCTTAGAGCTGCTCTCCACCCAAGGTATATGCCAGTCACATAGGTGAGTCAGAAGAAAACTATTTTAGAGACATCAGACTGAAGATTGAACTTGAACACCCAAGATCCAAGCCCTGGCTAGCTTTAAACATCACAGTTTGCCCTCCTTCAGAAGGTAGGTGAGTGCTGCCTCCTAGAAGGTGGTTCCTAACTGAGGGGCCACCCATAGTACCTCATAGGGAGTGGGAAAACCTATTCCAATTCACAGAAAGCTCTCTACCAGGCTGGGTGCCTCCCTGAGGCATCTGAGGGCAATCCCTGGCACTCTGTGGATGTTCTGGACATATAAATAGCAAGGGCAAGATAGACATGATAACAGGCTTGCTCAGCACTTGAGCAAGGCAAAGGATTTGGGCACTACCATCAGCCTGTCTCACACTTGTGCCACACCTTCGAGTGGCACAGGGACCACTCCCTTAGGGAACTAATTGGGCAGTCACCTCTTCAATGGAAGCAACAGTAATTAAAGCAACCAAACCCCTGGCAGCTATCTGTAAACGGATCCCTATACAAGAAGGGATTAGGGGAGGCCTTTTCCCTTGTCCAGGATAAAAGCTGGCACCTTGGCATTATTACAGCTTTTGAGACCTCCGATGGGGGTCTGAACAGCTGTTAAAAGCTTCCCATAAGGCTCCAGAAGTTACAGTTGCGCTTCATTGGGCATGTCTGTAAACAAAGTAGTCAGGAAGGAAAATTTTAAACCTAACTGCACAGAAAAAGCTAACTTGTGGTGCACGAAGGCTACATCTCAAAACTCTACCTTCTCCAAAGAAAAGGAAGTGCTGTGGAAAAACACCTGCCATCAAAGTGAGAGGACTTCAAGCAGTACATAGCTCTGGCTTCCCTCGGCTCTAGGAGAGGCTCAGAATTCTGAGACTATATAGATATACCTGATTCTCTGACACCACATTTCCCTTTCAAGCTTAAGATACTTTTCTGCATTTGTATTCTCAACATAAAAGCTTCCAAGTACAGACTCTATCACGTGTTTGTTGACTTCCCCCCCCAAAACAACAAAAAGCCAGGAGGCACCACAGACCATTTTCTTCAGCTGTTCCCCAGACACAGGGACACTCTACACTGTGTCTGCTTCAGAGATAACTTTTTAAGGTTTATTCTGTAACTTGAAAACAGAGATCTGAACTGGAGATCTAGCTCTTGCAGAGGGCAAGAGAATTCCTCAGTGCCCAACACCCTAAGGAATAACCCTCTTCCAGAAATAAACATGCAGATTAAAAGATGCCCTACTCAGAGATGCTGTCCGACTCTCACCTGTATACAGGTGCTCGGTATCTCCACCTCCAGCTGCTTTGCCTCCCATTTGCGGCCACCAAGAGCTGGTGCCCACATGGCAAGAAGCTCCTCTTCTCACCAAGAACCCCGCCAGACCTACACCCGAGCAAGCCAAACCTACGAAGCGAGCCCAATAAGCCCACGTTACATGAGGGGTAGGGTGTGTTTGTGTGTGTGTCAGAACCAGGACCACTGTGCCGACTTCCTACTGTCGGGGCCTCCTTGACCTCAGCCACCCTCGTCAGATACCAGGGGAAGAGTGCGGGGGGGGGGTGTGCTGGGGGTAAAAGGTCTTAAAGCGCCTCTCGGGAGCGGGAGGGCGCAGAGCTATTTCCACGCACACCCCCCCTCGCTACTCAGAAACTAAGAAATTAACAACAGCGAAAGAAGAGGCGAAGGAGCGCCGGGCTCGCCCCGCGCTTACCGAGGCAGGCGCCGCTGACGAGGGCGGTGGCGGTGAGCGCCCCGGCCGAGGCGCCGTACACCTTCTTGGCGTTGGCGACGAGGAAAGGGGCATGTTCCTGCAGGCAGCTGGCCACCCCGATGTGGTACACCCCTAGGAAGCCGCAGCCGGCGAAGGAGATATTCCAGGTGGAGTCGGGCGGGAACATGGCCTCCGCGCCCCGCGGGAGGCGGGGGGGCCCCGCGGGAAGCAGCAGCAGCAGCAGCCGCGGCGGGCGGGGAAGTCGCGGATCTCCTCTCGCACCGCCTCGGGACAGACAGGAGATGCGGGAGGCTCTGCTGCCGGGCTAAGGGACCTGGAACACGGCAAGATTTGCCGCCGGCTTACCAGCGGCGGAGGCCGAGCTTTTATGCGGCGGCCCGGCCGTCGGGCCCGCCCCCGGCACGGCCACCGCCCCTCCGCAGCCCCGGCTGGGGCGGGATCGCCCGGCCCCTCCTCCCAACCCTTCCTCCGGTGAACCCCGTTCCCGGCCCGTGGGCACTGGGGGCAGTCACCGCCTATCGAGCTACTAAAGCCGTGCTAGCGCCGCTCTGAAGCGGTAGGGGCTGAGTCAGCTGCTCCTCGCAGCATCCCAAGCTTCGCCCTGTACCGGAGCAGCAGGCTGCTCTCCCCCCACTAAACAAGCTATTTATTGGAAGCTTCTGCTCCAAGTTCTTGGGGTTTCCTTGGTTTTTCGGGGGATGGGTAAGAAACGTGAGAGGAAGGGAAAAGCTTTCCCCTTCCACAAAAAGCTGAGGAGCCAGAAGTAGGCAAGACTTGGCACAGCTACATCGTAAGAATTGGGAAAAAGGCAGTCCCCCCTTAACAGCTTTCTCTGTCTCAAAACTCTTAGAATCACAGAATATCCTGAGTTGGAAGGGACCCCCAAGGATCATTGAGTCCAACTCAGCCCTTCACAGGGCACCCCAAGAATCACACCACGTGCCCGACAGTGTTGTCCAAATGCTTCTTGAACTCCTCTATGTTTGGTGTTGTGACCACTTCCCTGAGGACCATGTTCCAGAGCCCAACCACCCTCCAGGTGAGTAACCTTTTTCTAGTACCAATGTAAACCTCCCCTGACACAACTTCAGGCCATTCCCTCAGGTTCTTCCGCTGGTCACCAGAGAGAAGAGATGAGTGTCTCCCCACTCACTTCCCCTCATGAGGAAGTTGTATACTGTTATATACTACTCACCAAAACACACACAGTTGCTTGCCTTTGCTAACCTTCTCTCAACCTTTTTTCTCCATATGCGTCTAAGCTCACCAAAGCACTTACCTTTGGTCAGGGCAACTGCAATTTTCAGTAGTGCTTCTGCACAAGCAAGCCCATGGTGTATCAGCTCACCACAGAGCACTATTGGGTGAAAGGCCAGTGCTAGCAGGAGATCAAAATAGCTTTCAGAAGCTACAAAGATCCCCTTGTCATAAACAATACAGGCTACAGTCATTCAAACAATTAGATAATTATGAAAGTTTACAGGGATATCAAAAGCATCAGCATAACAAGAAGCAGACTGCTCAACTCAGAGCGACAAAGCAAGATCAGCAGGAGGGAGGTTTGGGGGATACAAAACAAAAAGTATAGTTAGTTTTTTAATGGAAACAACATAGGGCAAAAGCACTTCCTAAAAAAGTTTAAAAAGCTACTTAATTCATCATGGCATAAAGCTCTTTGGATTAGTTTTCTTATAACCAGTCAAAAGTTTCTCATTTGGGATACAATTATACCTGTCCTTAACAGCTCCCAGACTAAACAAAGCCAGGCTTTCCTCCCCACGGGAATTTCACCAATTATGTTAGTGGAGGTCATCCAAGTAGCCCCTCTCCTGTTCCTTCCACTCCAAATATCCTTTCAAACGATACAACATAGGCTGATACCCTCCTCACAGAGAGACCATCCAGGTTGCAAGAATAGCTGTTCAATGCCTCAGTCTATTGCCTCACAGTCGGGTGACTGAAGTAACCAAATTCGGCAGGTAACCCTTGTATAAATCCAATATTTGAGGTCAAGTTAGGCATCACACTCCAGCCTCTACAGACAGAGTGCTTTTTCATTAAATGTTTGTGCTTTTCTTTCATCAGACAGGCAGGAGTACAGCTTTATCTTCCTTTCAGGTCCTGCCCTGGAGCCCACCACCTCATCTAGCTGCCAGGAACTACCCTTAATAGATATTAGCTGACTCTGGAGCACCTAAAGAATTAACCTGCCTTATCTCAAGTCCTCTGCTCATACCCACCCTTCTCTCTCTTCCTCTCATAACTGTACTTGCTTTTGTAATTTCCTTCCTTCCTTGCGTTTGATGTGGTTATGTAAGCCCTGTCAGCCCTCATCTCCTCCACCTGGAGAAGTGAGCACTGGCACACCTGCACTGTGACTCTCTTAAAGGCCCTTAACACCAAGATGATCATAGGGCTTTCACCCCATGCTCCTGATGACACAGAAAGGTATCTTCATGTAGTCGAACCCAAAGAAAACATCGTGTCTTGCCCTTTTCCAGAACAGGGACTGTTCTGCAGAAGAACCAGTCAATGGGCTGTGACTTCAGTGGAATTCTGTGGCAAAGCTGAGCACTGAACCTTGTTTGCAGATACCTCCCTAATGCTTGTAATTACAAGAACATCTTCATTCTCAAGACAACGCTGCTCCCTTTTTTTGGCCTTTCACAAACCTTAATGTTCTGGAAAACAGAAACGACAGCGCTGTGATAATGCTGGGGTTAGTTTCACTGGATTTCTCAACAGCAATCTCATCCTGAGTTGTTTACATCACTCTGCCTTGGCCCTCAAGGTTACTTATTTGAGGAGGTTAATGCTGCCCTGCTGAAACAGGTTGATGAAATGAACCATGTGAATGCTAATCTCTTGTGAAGTGCTGCCTGGGCACTGGTGTGAGTAGGCTGGCAAACAACTGTGTTTTTCTCAAAATTAAATTAACTCCCTAAACTAATCTTTTTCCCCCTTAATAAGAAAGTACCATAGTTCTGCTATTGCTCACAATGAGGAAATAAGCCAGATCAGCGAGATTTACAAGGCAGCTTTTCACGTGTATCAAACTCCTATTGGAACATTGCAAGTTCACTCATGCCCTTACATGTTGAGATGCCACTGAGGCAGCTTTGTGTGCAATCTCTCGTTGTTGGGTTTATTTTCTAGCCTAAGGAATGGTGAGCAGTTAGTACATATGAGATAAGAATGTACAAGCAAACAATCTCTATTTGTTTTTTCAGGTAGGACCCTGGTTGATACCGGCCATTGGGAATTCAAGGGAAGATGACAGGCAGTCTGCTACAGACTTCTGAATGTTATTCTAATACTGTTGCCCATAATCAGCAAGACTAGTGTAGTGGTCACGAAGCCCAACTTGAGTTGGACTTTGCATCACTGGAAAGCCTGACTCTGATGTCTTTTTCTCACCTTTGATGTTTGTGTGTATCAGGCCATTCCATGACAAACACTTGGCACTTGCTTCACAGGAGCATCTCCTGAAGCAAAGGATTGGTCCCCTTGTCCTACTCTCTTGGGACTGAATTTTCCTTCTTGGAAAGCTACAACAGATATCTCTCCCTACGTGCGTCAAACATACCAAGTTCAGCAGCCTGTCTGCATGTAGCAGCTTGCAAAATTGGGCCTTAGTAGTAAGAGTGAAACCAGCTAATTTGAGAGTGGCCCCAGGGAGCTGTTGCTTATTGCTTTACAGTAGCGTCCAGGACGTTCTCCCTGCCTTCCAAGTAGTGAAGATGTCATGTTACTCTCCCTGGCCCATGGTGTTTGTTAGCAATGATTTTCAGTCAGAGCTGATTTGAGATGCAGCATTTGTGTCCTAGTGAGGAAAGCTCACACAATTCAATGTCAAGCCTATGACTAAATAACTGTCTCCTCCTGTCATTTTGGTAATGATCAGTTACCAATGTAATCTCCAGGCACAAAACTATCTTTCCCTTTCTCTTCTCTTCAGTGCCCTTGAACCTTTCTCTATGAAAAATTCAGGACAAATTAGTTCCAACTAAAATTGATTCTGCAAGGGGACGGACTAGGCCACAAGTCCAAGTGTTTACAGGCACTAGTTTTCTCTGACAGCATCGTGGAATAAACACATCCACCCCATCAGTACCCTTCCCTTTAGAAATCATTACTAAGTCTGAAAAGGCATAAGTGACACTTGAAAATTCAGAACAGTGACTACAGAGCAGGAGTAGGAATCCCAGCTCCTTCATATCTGAAGCTCATTGAAACCAGCAGAATCGAGCCGTTAACTCCATCCAGTGCACCGAACAAGTCTGCAACAGACTTTCAGGCACAGCACTGCTCATATACAAAGCCATCAGGTGACAACTGTTTCACAAAGAGGTAAAGGGGAAAGAAAGCTTAATAGGTTTTGATTTTGCTTTCAGAAGAAACATTTACCATGCAGAGGTTTTAGCCAATTTTGTAAAACGTATGAAATCTTGGAGCAGAGCTGTGCCCTGACCTTCTCGAGGAACACCTAGGAGGTGGTTATGTTACAAACACTGGTTCCCTGAGATAATGTAGCAAGTGCTGTATTTTCCGTGCCTTCTCTGAGAGCTGCCCCCCAAAATTTCTTCTCTAAGCAGTTTACCAAATGAGCTGTCCTTTTTCTCATAGCAGATTGAGCTACAGTAGTTTTCATTAAAATTATGCACCTTCAGGAAGGAATTTAACAGTGTTAAGAGGACACCCAGCACAGAATCAGGTCCGTAACTCAAGGTTTAACAGGTCACACAGAGAAGACAGACAAAAATAGGGTGAAGAAGTTATCTAGCTGTAGTTGTACTCCTCCCCTCAACCTCAATAGCCAGCAGCTGGCACCACAGGTTTCAGTGTCATCCCGCAGGCCTGGGCACAGCAAACGCATCGAATAGCTCAGTGCCATTGAAACAAATTCCTTTGTGCATGGAAAAACCCTGCTGAGTGGCGTGACCGGGCCGTCCCTTCCTGGGAAAACATCAACTTTGCTATTGCAGCATCCAAGCAAGGCAATATGGGGCAAGGGGGGTACCTCTCAGTAAAGTCACATCAAAGAACCACTTTTTTTCAGTAACCTGAAATGGAAAAATCACCACAGAAAGAAACACAGGTATACCTGCACCACTCACAGGGCTGAACCGTTGCCATTATTACAAGTCTGACAGGGAACTACAGTGAACATGAGTGTTTTTCATTACTACCAGATCACCATGATAGGACTTAAGAGCCAAAGTAGATGAAAGGTATTGGCACTGTTACCTCCTGTAGTTTTTTCTTGCAGCAGGCCCAGAGGGGCAGCAAGGGTTAGTCGCTTAAATCATGGCCATTTTGAGGCTCTTTCAACTGCTCTCTTCCTTGGCTGCTGTGAAGTATTGGGCGTTTCCTCTCAGCGCACCACAGGGAGATAAAATAGTTTTTTCCTACTTGGATTTCACCCATCTCTCCTCTCAGAAGTACTTGCCATGCTTAGTCCAATGAGTCATAAAGAACACAGCTGTATCAGCTAGTGCTTGGTTTTTTCCTCCCAAAACAACATAGGAAGAGCTCCACAGTACACACTGCTCCAGGACACCTTTGTGACACCACCTGTGCAAACCTGGCATGGGAAGATCATCACTGCTGCAGTTTGTACTCTCAACACTGACAGATGACTTCCACAAGAAGTCTGGGTAAGTTGCCTGCCAAAACCGTCTTGTAGCAGAAGACACTTACAAATAAAGCAAAATTTACTGTCCTCCCAACCTGATGAATTCTTCTGGGCACACCAGAGATCAGCTTCAGTTCTCCAAAACCACCACGGATCCATGCAAGTTTCTCTTTGTTTAGATCAAGGTGATTCACATCCTGATAGCTCAGCTACCCTGAGAACAGCCATTCAGCAGGAAGGGCACCTTTACACTCATCTCAGTGCAGTATGGGGTTTTTTCTTAAGAGATTGTGTTAAGCATATGGATATAACATGAAACCCAAGCAGTCAAGCATTTTATTGGTACTGTCCCTAGATCTTAGAAATCTAACACATAGATGAAATCGGTCCTTTTAAAATATTTAAAAAAAAATTAAAGTGAGCTCTGAAATTATGATGTTTTTGACTAATCCAGACCTGATGTCCATTCAGTTTCATGTTTTGGAACTGAAAAAACAGATCCTCAGAAATAAAGTCCTATTATTGATGAATACATGGGACTCTTTACTGGGAGAAGGTTAACATCAGGTAGATTCCACTTCCACATACTGTTTAAGAAAGACCAGTGTCAAAACAAGCATCCAGGTTCACACAAGCTTTGCCATTTCCTCAGTACTTTAATAGCTGAGTCCAATGGCTTGGCAGAAAATTCACACACCTGCTGCAGACAGAGATAAAAATCAAAGCCTGTCAGAGCTATTTTAAGAACAGCTGTCTGAATCCAACAGCACTTGGATGGTAATAATAATAAACTCAAAAACATTTAAAACAAAGAATTTTAATAATTTCTCTATAACAAATAATTAATCAAATAGGCCGAATCCCATGTCATCATCAGATTCTTCAGATTCCTCTTTCTTCTCTTCCTTTTTCTCCTCAGCTGAAGGAAAAAAAGACCAAGCAAATGGTCAGTTTAAACACTTTTTGCACCACAGATTTTCACTATACAAGTTTTGGTGATCTCAGCTCCCATATTATTGACACTTCAGTCTCCATGGTTCATCCCAATCCCTTTTAACAGCCAAATACAAACACGAAGGGGACACGGACACTATTGCAGGGATGTGCTTTACGCCACCAAGTCTGTTTGATTCTCGGTTCTAAGCCAGACCACTCTTAAGGTGGACAAAGAGCAAATGCTTCTGATTGCCCAAATGAAAAGTAACTGTTCAGTTTACATGTCCATCACATACTGAACTGCCAAAGTGAACAAGCCTTGAAATTTGAACTAAAGGAGCTGCCCGTGCCTCTCCACTCATACTCACCAGCAGCAGGGGCAGCAGCTGCAGCAGGGGCAGCAGAGCCCCCTCCAGCAGAGACTGCCACCGCTCCCCCAGCCGGCATGCTGGCAAGTTTTCCATTACCTGAGAGGGACAGAAGAGAAAGTATTTAAACGCTCATCCCAAGCACAGAGGTCGGGGGAAATGGAAGAGAAATGACAGTGCAGAAAAAACAGATCCTGTCTCATGGACTGAACCTGTCGCTCTTTGCTGAGGAGCACTGGTTCCCCCCCCCACCTCTTTTTTTTTTAAGGGTATAGAGAACCCTGAAGGCATGACTGGATCACACAGGAGAGAAGGGGAAAGATGTATTTATGGCAAAGAGGACAGTATTTTAAACAAATTGCCCAGCACCCTATGAACACTGTTGCATCTCCTTTGAGACTCCTGATTTATGCTCATATTTGGAAAGCCTACTAGTTCTCTGGCATCTGTCTTTCACATACCAAGGCTCCCTTGGCATTCAGAGGTCACGTACACACCGTGTTTGCCTGTATTCCAATTTCTGGGAATCAGTTTCTAAATAATTCCGTGTTACTTCAACCTCTAATAAAATAGCAAAGTAAACAAACATGTTTCATATGCATGTCAGTATGTTCTGAGAAACAATTTACTTAAAGTATTACAGAAGGAGATAGCATAAGTGTGTTGTAAGCTCATGCACAATAGCTCTCTTAGGTCTTCAGATCACGTGGACAGAAGTGTTCACGTGACCTCACAGCAAAGCCAGGCAAACTCCTGGCAACCTTTAAGCAAAAATATGCCTAAAAGTTCCCTTGTGCCTACACACTCGCAAAAAAATAAAAATTCATTAATCAGAAACCTTTGCTCTACCTCAGCTCTGCTTTACTTCAGCCCTATGACCCAGTCAATTCATGCTAAAAGTTCCATCTTTAACCAATTCATGTTAAAAGTTCCAGCTTTGGTAAGAGCACAAGTTTCTATGGAAGTCAGCACTCAGAGTCCCATCTCAGGAAAAAGGAAACGCCAGACTTGGGGAGCTCTAGAAGAGAGGTGCACTGGAGAGGCTCGTGCTCCTCGCGAGGGTGTAACTGTGCCCCCCCCCGTACCAACTCACAATGCATTCTTTACCTTTTACATCATTAGTGCACAACAAGTGGGCAAACACAAAAAATCCAGAGACCCTGAAGGAAAGCTGACTCTTTCTCCAGTCAACATGTCCAGAAAACTACATCATGAGCAGAGCACCAGTAAGCTCATACATGCTTAAGTTCTCCAGTTTAATGTGGTCCACAAGCGAAACCCAGCAGGTACTGGCACTGACCTGCAGGGAATTAGAATGGACCTGGATTTCAGCCAATTCAGCTGCAATCCAGCATAGAAGTCCTCAACCGCAAAGCTAAACGGACCAACAATCAGGGAGTTGGCAGCAGTTCCACATTCTCAGATCTAAGTTATCAAAGTAGCAGAGACAATTACCTGTAACACTCAGAGACTCTACTTACCCTGAGCAATAACATCTTCGATGTTTTTTCCATTCAGCTCACTAATAACCTGTGTAAATAAAGTTTAGAATGTTAATACTTTCAAACCAGCATAAGAATAAACTACATTTAATTAAGTTCTGATTAATCATCACGTACAATGGCTACATCCTGATGCTTACACAGCCCCAAAATTCTTTATTTCTCAGTGGAAGAAACAGGACATTGAAATGAAAACTTCCACCAAGGCTTTTATACTTTTCTGTGAAAGCTTTTTCAAGAAATCTGTTACAGTAAATCCATAATGAATCCAAGGATCTTGCAGAAAGGAGGATACACAGATGTTGTGGAGCCAATTAGCAAACCCCACTATTGGTGTGTTAGTCACTGAGGGACTGTTAACATTTCTTGCTTAATGCCCCCTGGGAGGCTCTGGAGCACTGGGTCCTGTACCAAAAACCACAAGGTCCCCTTCCCAGCCTTACCAAATGTTAACAACCAAGCTGCCTATTGTATAAAACACAAACCCAAACATTGCTAAAGCAAGAAAGTACTTAAAAATAATGCCCCAGACCTTACTGGTGAGTCCTGCCTATCAAGAGTCAGTGGTGAACACTGCTGAGTAGCCAAAGGACTTCAACCAAGAGTTTTCCAACAGGTACCTTCTGCTCGCAGGGAGCGTGGGACATGTGAAACACTGTGCCTGCGTTCTTGCTCCATCCAGGAGAAAGGTGCTTTTAAGACTTCACTATATTTACACTGGCTTAAGATACAGCCAATGAAAATAGAAAAGGATTAATTATAATCAAAACAAATTCCAGATATTGGAGGATCAAAGAAAGCAATTATGAAGGTATTAAACCTAAACAAGACAAAGACATAAGACCTGGCACTTAAACAGGAGCATCACGAGTTCAAACCAACATCCCAAACCATAAAAAGGATGCTGTCAGCTCAGCCAACCCATTGTCTGGTTGAGCCTCTGGTAAAACACTGTTTCCAACTGGGAAAATAGCTTCTTTTTACCTCTACCTCTCTGGAAACACTCCACATACAAGTATGGGGTAGGTGATAAGATCATTTTATTGGTTATTTTTTTCTTTTTCCCCATGGCCACTAATTTCTTAAGTCCACAATGCTGAAAATCTGTTTTATTACATGAAAAATTCTAGTTAAAATACTCTCTTCTTCAAAAGTCTGTCTTTCAACACAACCATTTCAGCATTTATTTTCAAAATCTTCCTACATCTTAGTATCAAATACCTTTAAAGTCCACGTTAGGATTTGCCTACGTTTCTTGGTGAAGAAACAAATGGTGCTTTGCAGCACACTAAGAATGTATGACTGAAAATCAGGCCTTCAGAAGCGTTAGTTCTGAATCAATACTGACCAGAAACTAAAATCAAACAGGAAGTGCAGACTACACATGATGTCAGAACAGAACTTATTTTCAATGTGTACTCATTTTTAGCCACCATCTCACTGAGAACGATTAGACTGAACAACCAAAAGTCAGCAACAACTGACAAGAGGCCTTTGTGGAGGACATGGGTTGAATAAGAAAACCAGACTTCTAACTAAAGTTGTAAAAACAGCTGTGATTGGCTCAGCAGCGTTTTAGAAATCACACACGTAAGGGCCACCGAACATCGGCACAAATCAACAGAGAGGTAACCAGAACACTGAAGCCAAAGGAACAGCTCCAATGTCTGGCGCTGGGATTAAGAGGCAACGCCACCTTGTTCATGCGTTCATCGTCCGTCTCGATGCCGACGCTGTCGAGGATCTTCTTCAAGTCCTTGGACGTAGGGGACTCGTTGCCCCCGAGCACAGCGAGGAGATAAGCAGCGACGTAACGCATCCTGCAACACAGGAGAGCGGCGTCCTCAGAGCCCACGGCCCAGGGAGGGCCCAGGGGAGCCCATGCCCGCACCCTGCCCGCTACAGCGCTCTGGCTTCGCTTGCACAGCAGCACCAGCGCACCCTGCACTCTGCCCGCCCTCTGCCAACACGGGGCCCGCACACGGCAGTCCGGCAAACGCTCCCGCTCTGCGCCGAGGGACTGCAGCGTTCGGCTCAGCCCGTCCCGTCCCTCCGTCAGCCCCGGCTCAGCCGCAGGCCCGAGAGCACATGGCCGCCATTCCCCCCCCCCCCGCCCGCAGTGCTCTTTCCCGAGCCCCGCCGGCGGCTGCGGGCTGAGGTGGGTGGACTGGGCGCGACCATTCCCGCGAGTGGGGGGCGGGGGGGAGCCCCGCGCACTCACTTTGTCTGCGGCGGCGGGACACGGGCCTGGGACGTGCGCTCGCGAGGGCCGCGCGGCAAGGAAAGGGAAGGGGCGGAGCCTCGGCAACGCCTTCTTCCCGACACCCCTCAACAACGAGCGCTCCCATTGGGCCGCGCCCGCGGCGCGTGGGCGGACCAATGGGGAGCCGCGAGCGCGGCCGCCGCCAGCGCGGCCGATGGCGCATGCGCGAAGCACGGCCGCCTGTCCCGTCCAGGGGCTGCTGGGGGGAGTCGTGGCACGTATTGCGATGGGTGTCATTCCAAAAACGCACAGTCACAGGCTCTGCTAGGCGGGAAAAGACCTCCAAGATCACAGAGCCCAACCTATGACCTAACCCTGCCATGTCAACTAGACTATGGCCTTAAGTGCCATGTCCAGTCTTTCCTTGAACACCTCCAGGGACAGTGACTCCACCACCTCCCTGGGCAGCCCATTCCAATGCCCAATCATCCTTTCTCTGAAGAAATTCCTCTAATGGCCAACCTAAACCTCCCCTGGCACAGCTTAAGACTGTGTCCTCCAATTGCAGCACCCTGCCCTGCCCTGGGGTCGGCACAAGCCCAGCTGATCCACACACTGTGTCCTGGTATTTGTTAATTTTGTATCTGCACGGAGAGGGGCACTGGGTGGTGAATCCACAAAGCCAGAGTGCATCTCTGTGCAGACATGAAACAAATGTTTCTTCATGGAAAGGGTGGTCAGGCATTGGAGTGGGCTGCCCGAGGAGGTAGTGGGGTCTCAGTCTCCGGAGGTGTTGAAGGAGCAACTGGATGTGGCACTTAGTGCTGTGGTTTAATTGTCGTGGTGTTTGGTCAATGGTTGGACTCGATGATCTTGGAGCAGCCAGTGGGACAAGGGAAATGTTCCCCTGTACTCAACACTGGTGAGGCCACACCTCAAGTGCTGTGCCCAGTTCTGGGCCTCTCACTTCCATAAGGGCATTGAGGTGCTGGAGTGACTCCAGAGAAGGGCAATGGAGCTGGTGAAGGGCCTGGAGCACAAGTCCTATGAGGAGCGGCTGAGGGAGCTACAGTTGTTTAACCTGGAGAAAAGGAGGGTCAGGGGAGACCTTATCACTCTCTACAACTGCCTGGTGGGGTCGGCCTCTTCTCCCAGGCAACTAGTTGACAGGACAAGAGTCCTGACATCACCAAATCAATTAGGTTGGAAAAGACCTCTGAGATCATCAAGTCCAACCTATGAGCGAACACAACCTTGTCAACTAGACCATGGCACTAAGTGCCATGTTCACTCTCTCCTTAAACACTTCCAGAGATGGTGACTCCACCACCTCCCTGGGCAGCCCATTCCAATGCTTAACCACCCTTTCAAGTGAAGAAATTCTTCCTAGTGTCCAGCCTAAACCTCCCCTGGCACAGCTGGAGACTATGTCCTCTTGTCCTGTCACTGGTTGCCTGGGAAAAGAGGCCACCCTCCCCCCCCCCCGGCTACAACCTCTTTTCAGGGTGCTGTAGGGAGAGCTTTGAGCAAGGGGCGCTTCTCTCAGGGCAGCAGCACCGGGGCACCAGCCGGGACTCGCCGTGGCCTCGCCCCTCGGGGCGACACGGGGAGCAGCACACACGCCGAGGGGCCTCGACAGACCGAACGCAGCGACACAGCGGCTCGAGGCAGGTGCCCTCCGGGTGGGATGAGGGCTGGCTCGGCAGTCCCCAGCCCTGCGCCCTCCTGGGCTCGCAGCCCCCGCTCCGTTTCTCTCCCTGGATTTGCAGCGAGTGAGCACAACACCCGGAGCTGCCCGTGCCTCCCGCTCCCTTGGAGCCCAGGGGAGCCCCACCGGGACAGGCTACGGTGCCGTGGCCGTGTCAGGAAAATCTCCTTTCGTGACATTGCCGTGGCGGCGGAACGCCTGGCCCTGAGGATGCCCAGGGCCACCAGCCCTCCCTCCCGCTGGCTTTGGCACCTCCCCGCCCCCGTCCCACCCCGGCAGCGCGGTTCCCGAGAACTTTGCAGGAAGTGCCGGGCAGAGCCCAGCCCAGCCCAGCCCTGCCCAGCCGCGCTTGTTGAGGGCCAGGGGCCGGAGGGGTGAGACAAGTGGGGCCGTGCTCGGCGGGACACGGTGCGCGGGGCCCGGCTGGAGCTGCTGCCGCGGGTCGGGACGGCGGGATGTGAGGTGGCGTGGGGCCAGGGGCAGGGCACGTGTGGACAGTCCGAGACCCGTGTGTGTGTGTCCATGTGCAGGTTTGTGTGTCCATGTGCGGGTCTGTGTGTCCATGTGCGGGGATGTGTCCATGTGCAGGTTTGTGTGCCCGTGTGTCTGTGCCTGCCTGTGCACGGGATGTACAGACCCGCGTAAGGCGGCACACCCTGAGCTGCCTCTGTGGCCTCCAAGCCTTTCCAGCCTGGACAGTGCAGAGCTCCCCTTCGGTTCCTTCACCATCAACAGCTTTACAAAGCTATAACAGATGATCTTTTTTCTTACGGTTGTATTGTGTACAGCCTTTTTTGTAAGAAATGCTCACCTTTATACTAAAGCAGCAGTTTCAGTTTTATCCCACTGACACTTGGTTTCACAACAGGGTTCTACGAGGACCTGTTGCAGTTTTTGAGCTGCCTCTGGGCTCTGCTTCCTGTTCTTGTCATTACATTCCTGCCCTCTCAGGGAGATGGGTGTGACGGGTGTGACTTCTCCACCAAACTGTGCCTTGGGAACATCAGTCCTGCCATGTCCCACAGGTTAACAGTCAAAGCACTGCTCCTCAGGGTGTTGCTGGGGCATTAGCTTGTTTCTGTTGGCCTTGAAAGTAAGAGCCAAGTTTGTTCTAGTTCTACATCACTCACTCAAACTTTTATTCACCTATTTGATCCATGATAGAGTTTACAAAGAGCTCTCGATATTCACATCATAAGCTAGTTTAATTGCCAAGCTCAGGAGGACTTGCAAAAGATAAAGGAAGTGGAAAGAGCAGGAAACAAGGTCCTTGGAAGTACGTGACTACTGGTGTAAAAACAAGTGTAGTGCCTCTGCTCATCTTTTAACTACCTGTGTGCTATGGTGATAGTGTCTTCTTTTAAAAGTCCTAGATGGATGAAGGGTTCTTCACACTAAGAAAGCAGAGGAGTAATTAATTTGTTCAAATTTTGTACCTCTGCTCCTTTAGGTTCGAATCCTTCTCAGCATGCACTATATGATATCTACTTTTTCCCTTTCCCTTTGTCTGTGGAGGATGCTGAGGGGAAGAAACAGGGACTAGCTGGTAACTAGCTGGCCACAGCTCTGTGCCTGGTTTGCACTTCCACAAGAGCCTAGTATGACTGCACAGTCCAGTGCTCCTGTGTCATGGATGTTCCTTTTCTAACCCTGGCCCTGGCCCTGACATGTTTGCTCTGCTACCCTTTGCCCGCTCACTTCTATTCCATTGGCACTTGGTTTCACAATCAGGTTCAACGAGGACCCATCACAGTCTGTGAGCTGACCCTGGGCTTTGCTTCTGGCTCAGCTCTCCCTGTCCCAGTTTTCTTCTCCACTTGTAAAGCTTCCCACTAACGCACTTTGAAATCTGCATAAGGAATAGGCATTTACATTTATATCTTTTTAAGTTAATATTACTATTTATTCTAATGGTGGGTAATTGCTCCATTCCTTGCTGAGATGTTGGCTGGAAACATCTGAGGTTTTCCCTAGGAGGAGAAGCCTCTGTGGCATCTGTCACCCTGAATTTCTGTGCTCTCTGCCCACAAAGCTTTCAGTAATATGCATGTAATCCTTCTTGCCCTTTTGCTGTGATTATAAACTGTTTCCAGCCACTCTGGGCTGGGGCAGGAGGCCTTCATGGTGCACTTGTGTTCTCTTTCAGCGCCATCTTTCCTCCTCCTTGTTGTCCCGGCTGCCTCGTGGTGCCGCTGGTTCCTGCCTGGCTGGCAAGTCAGAGCATGTCCAGACCCCATGGAGGAGGTGCAGAAGACGGTAGAGCTGCTGAGCCTCAGGGACAAGTGCGTGGAGGGGACTTCAGGGGCTCCTGCGCTTGCTGGCCCCCGCCTTGCAGGCAACAGACTGAACCTGGATGTTTATCTTGATGGCTGCTGCTATTTCTGCTGGCTGTTGAAGAAGCGACGGGAAGAGGTGGTCCAGGTCGAGTTCCTTCGTCTCAGCAGCAACGATTGCCTCATTGGCACCACGCTGGACAGCCTTCCTCATCTGCAGCACCTGAAATCCCTGGTGCTGAAAGGTAAATTGGCTCGTTACCATCCAACTTTTCTGGGCTCGGATTTTCTGTTAATCCTTCTCTCTACATCTGCAGGACGAACTGCCCTTGGAAGTGTTTTGTTCCAGTGCCCCTTACCTCAGCTTTGGCTCTTAGCCTTTCTCAGAGCTGCATGCAGATTTCAACAAGATACAGCTTCTAGACTCTTATTTCGTTACTTTGTTTCTACAGCTGCCTGGGGATCAGTTTTTGGAGTCTGGTTGAGTTGATGCTGCAGAATTTTCTCTAGCCACTCTCTTTAAAAGAATTTTTTGCAGTTATTCAAGAAGAGGGGGATTGAAAGGTGTTGGATTTTTTGGTAAATGTTCAGCCCCTCTTTAATTTTTGGTCGTATAATAAACTGTCTTTTCTGCATTTCCATCTGAATCAATCCATGCTTAAATCCTTGCTTACTGCCAATAACTGTACATTTAGCAGAGTTCAAGACAGACCAGAAGAGGCTGTTCAACATTTTATCTAAAGTATGACACAGGACATGCATGTAATTTAGCAAAGTGTAATAACTGTTAGAGCTATAAGTATTAGATCATTATTTGAACTTTCTCATCTCTTTATTGTGGGAGGATCTCAATACAAGTGGTATAATTTCTTTATCAGACTGAATCATTTGCTCTTTGGGAGGTGGAATTTTAAAAATAAATGAGAGAAAAAAGAGGGAGTTTGTGGCCAGAATTCAGGGTTCTAGCTGAAAACTGAAAAGATTGAGGTTCGTTTCTTTATCTGCCACAGATTTCTCATATGAATAATTTGAAATTCTTTTCCATCTTTAGTAAGGTGATGATAACAGCAATACCTTTTATTAGTCCTGTTTAGTGAGATGTACACACACCCTGAGCATCCTGAAGTGCAATAAAATAATTCACTGAGATTTTCATATGTACAAAGTGAAATGTGTCTGATAGTTTGGTTGTTTAATTTTGCACCATTATGCAGCATAAAAAGTGTTTGGTGCCCTCTGCTGTATGTGGATACAAATAGAGAACAGTAGAGGGGGAGTAGGAAACAACGAACAAACAGAGAAGTTTCCTTTTGTTTGCTCAACTTATTTTCCATGGGTGCAGCCCTTCTCCCATTTGAGTGTCACAAGCTGGGGTGGGGAACTTGTATCCTTCTTTCTCTGTGCTGTCTGGCCCACACAAAACTGAATTACCTACTTTCTCCACCCCCCCCATTTTCACTGCTTTTGCCATGTCTGCCCTCCAGTCTTGCAAGGGCAGATCTCGATCCTCAGGGTTGTTTGTTTCTTGACAGCATGGACAAAGCCTTGAGGGGAAGGACTATCTCCTTAATCCATAAAGTGTTGTGTGTCAGCTACTGATGCTGGTGAGGAAGAGGTGGGGAAGGAGAGCAGGAGGTTTGGAGGTATATGGGCCACCTTGCTGAAGGGTGGTAGATGTGTGGGTTATCCTGGCTAGTTCTGAGCTTTGACTCCAGATGTGTTTAGCAGAGCTGTACTGGTTCACTGTGGCATCTAGATTTCATAACAGATTTTTACCATTCCACCCCTTTCACTGATCAGAAAACTGAGGTATGAAACAGAAGACTCACTTCTCTGAGTACTTTGTAATCAGTGCTGCTCACTGTGATCAGTAACTCCCCATCTCATGAGTCTCTGTGCTAAGGAGTCTCATGTGAGGCTGGCGTGGTGTCCCTGTAGCATACTGACCTCTTCTTCTACTTCCCTCCACACCCAGGAGGCTATGCTAGAGATAAGTTTGGTTCCTGTCAGCGTGGCTCCCTGACAAGCTTGCCACAAGACTTTGGGAAGCTGAAGTGTCTCACCCACCTGGATCTCAGCTTCAACAGACTCTCCACCTTGCCGAGCTGCATTCTCCACCTCCCCAGCCTCCACGTGCTCCTGGTGAGCCACAACAGCCTGGTGGCACTTCCCGAGGACTTTGGCTGTCTTAGCAAGCTGACTTTCTTCTCTGCTATGAAAAATCAGCTGACGGACTTACCTCAGAGCATTGGGGAGCTGTCAATGCTGCAGATCCTGGATCTTTCAGAAAATGTTTTGCAATTGCTCCCTGAAGAAATTGGGAATCTGCACAACTGCAAAGAGCTGGTTCTCTCTGGGAATTGTTTATCGAGCATCCCAGACTCCTTAGGTATGTATTTTATAGGGGAAAAGAAGACATGGGCTTGCCAAGCTTTTGGTACAGCCTAGGACCTCTGAGGTCCTTGGTCTCTGTCCCCAGAGCTGTTAGCCTGCTGGAGCCAAATAAAAGGGATATCTGGAAGAAACATGCTTGGTTCAGTCAGTCCCTTTGAGCATTAATGACTCTCTGGACCACACTTTCTGTTCCTGTGGATCAGCAACGTGGCTAAGATCTCAATACAATTTACAATCTGGCCTGGCTGGTTTTGGGTAGCACCCAGGACTGGAAACAGAAGAGCTGGGGTTTGATGGGATACAAATCTGGGCTTGAAATCACAGTGTGTGGTGTGGACAAGTCCATGGAACTGGGCTCTGACTTCTGCTGCCCAGCCTCCTGGCTCTTGGATCCTTTATTACTTTGTGCCTGAGGTTGTTATTGATGCTGTCACAGAAATGTCTTCCATCCACACTCATAGCTGGGTGCTGAAAAGCAGAGGACAGAGGAGGTTGTGTTGCCTCTCAGCTAATTCCCTGCACCCCTTTATTATGTGAGCTATAGAGATGTTGGGCTTTTGTACTTTTCCCTCATTATATGTGTGTTTACATGGGATGAGGAAGGGGGGGTTAGAGCTGATGTGTGACACAATTAACAACTTCTTGTTCTTGTTCTAACCTGCAGCCAATTTGAAGTCTCTGCGTGAGCTGCATCTCCACAGCAATTGCCTGGTGACAGTCCCTGCCTCGCTTGCCAGCCTGCCCAACTTGTCCAGACTTGAACTGCAGAACAACTGTCTCCGTGCCGTCCCTGCTGAGATCCAGGCCTTGCCATTTGTGGACCTCCATGGCAATCCCTTAGGAGAAACTGAACCATCTCTGCAGGCTGGTAATTGCAAGACTTCTGCTGCTGTGTGTTCAGCCCAGCTGTTCCCTCAGCCCAGCATGGTGTAGATGCGTTTGGATTAGAGAAGGCAAGCAGGGGGGAATCAGATCAGCCTTTATTTGTCTGAAATAATTATTAGGTTGTAAGGATACAGACAGTACTAGTTATGTTTTTATGAGCCCAAGCCTGGTCTGAAGGGCTCAGTTGTCCCTGGAATTGGGCTTTCTCAATAAGGTTTAATTGTAGAAGTGAAAATGGGATTCACAGGAAATGGATCAGGAGAGGTCCCTAAAGAGGTCCAGCCTTTTTAGCAGAGGTGAGCACCAGTTCTTGGACTTGCTGCATGGCCCTAAGGCTGTGGTGGCTCATGCTGGAACTCAAAGAGGAGTAAGAGGTGATTCTGCTATGTAGTTACCTCCTGCTTTCCTGGGGTTCACAGGCTGCAGGGGAGCAGCTCTTTGTTCAAGATGAAGGTGATGAATAAGCAGGAATCTGAGCAGGGTTTCCCAATGGTGCTCATGTTCACAAGAGCAATCACTGATTCCCAGAGGTGGCCCGAGGCAATCAAACATGGCCCTGAGAGCTGCAGGGCTGGTAGATTGAAATATTTTCTGATTCCCTCTGCTTCTGAGTTTCCCGGGGGGAGAGTCAGCATTTCCTTGTCTTGGGACCTCTAGACCACTTGCCATCCTCTTGCTGCTGCTTGATCTGGAGCCCGCTGGAGCGTGAGCAGGGTTCCATTAGTGGCTTCTGTCAGATTGGGATTAAGCCAAAACTGTTCAGCCTTTTTTGTCTACAAGTAACCTCTGTCTTCTCCTCCTACCCAAACCTTCTTATTGCCTCAGGTGAATCCAGTGCTAGAAGGCTAAGAAAACTCTCCTGTAGATTAAGAAAGCACAGGTAAGCCTCTGTTATGAAGAACTCATATTACTGTGGTGTTACAAGGTCCCAGACAAGATTGGTGCAAGGTGGGTATTGCACTGCAGAAGTGTATAGGCTTATAGCCTCAGTAGGCCAGTCAAACACAAGTATGAGATTCTTCTGTTGATTTTTGGAGTGCTGAAGTCATTGCACAGTGTCATACATTCATGCATTTCTTCCAAAAGCTTTCCTGTCACCTCCGAAGGCTGCGAAGTGGTCCTGCCCTGTGACATCCATTTCTGCTTTCCAGCGGGGGCTGCCTCTGATCCTCTGCTGATCCACTTCCGAATCCTCGAACCGGATCCTCAGTGGGTAAAGCTTAGTCACCATGATGTCTTGCTGAGTAAGGTCCTGGAGCTGCAGCCTCATGGGGTCAAATTCCAGCAGGTGAGGACACATCTAGGTCACCTCCTGATAAATTTGCCTTTACAGTAGGTCATCAGAGTCTTCTGGGAGAGCCTTTTGGGACTTTTGAGACAGCTACCCCCATAACTGCTGCTTTTAAATATCTGCAGGACTGCCTTTCAAAGAAGCCCCACTGCAAAGACTCAGAAAGGACACAGCCAGCTTCTCTGGTGCTGTGCTGGCCTGGTGCCTTTGCCTTCCTCACTGCTCTTAATTCAGCTGAGCTGTAACCTTTCTCACTCACAACCCTCCTGCTGTGCCAGAGGATAAGTGCTGTTCCAGCATCTGGCCTTAGCTTGCAAAGAGAATGGTTTGCATCCTTCTATAAAAGTCTGATTGTGTGGTTTTCATTCAAGCTGGCAGGTTGTTACACCCCCAGCCCCATCATGGCTAACAAGCAGCTCACTGGAGAAGTTGCTTTGCCCTTTCTGCCCAGCAGCTGCTGAACTTTTCCTGCTGTCCCACTCCATAGTGGATCCAACATCTCCTGTCACCTCCCCAGAGACTGCAGGGTAGAGCAGATTCCTGCACTGCCTGCATACAGGTTGTGCGTCACCTTCTCCCTTCTTGTTTGCACAAGAAGCAGAGCTGGGCTTGGTTTTATCTTTTCTATTGGTGTCTCACAGCAATGCTTTTTTGCCAGGAGGTGCAGATCTGGATGCCATTTGTCCACCCTCTAATGCTTCGTGAGCATGAGGTGGTAGTTCGGACCTTCAGTGGGCAGAGCTGGAGTGATCTGACAACAAGAGTGGAGCAGAAGAGAGGATTATTGGTGAGCAGATTGAAATGACCAGTGACACACATTGTTGCTCTTTGGTTTTGCCCAGCCAAGAGTGAGCCCATTTAAAACATCTCATGAGCTGTATTTTGACCAGCTGCTATAAAATGTAGTGGATTTCAGCTCCAGGTTTCCTCTCTCATGGAGGTGTGTCTGCTGAAGGTGGTGAGTTGCAGCCTGCCATGCTTCATCCCTGTTCTAGTGCTTTCATCTGCTTGGCTGATACTGGTCCTTGTTTTCCTGCCTTTATTGTATTAAATTATATGCCTATATATTTTCTTCCCTGCCTTCTGTTACAGATGGCTCACTGTAGTGTCCTTCACTTCTCTTGGTTCCTTGTTGTGGGTCGACTTGTGCAAGATGAATGCAATGTGCCAGCAGAGGGGACATTGCTCTTTTCCCGTGTGGATCCAAACATCAAAGTGATCTTTCCTCCTGGAGTCACCGAAGAGCCTCGCAGGGTCAAGATGCAGGTATGCATGCTTTAAAAAACAACCTTTGGTAAGCTGTGGTGCAGCTGTTTTCCCATGCCAAGTACAGGAACTGAACTTGAGACGTCTGCCCTAGGGTAATTCCTGTCTGACATGGGTGCTTCGTGGGCTGACCCATCTCAGATCACCTTCTTTCTTAACTTCCCTGCCTGCAAAATGGGCTGTACTGCAAGCTGCCCTGTGGGGTCTCCAGCAGACCAGCAGGTAGCTTCTATAAAGGGAACACAAGGAGATTTTGCCTCTTTTTCCCTTGCAAAACTGAGCTTGGCAAAACAGCTCAGTGAGACTTGGGTGGGGGGAAATCTAATGTGGATCTAATTCTGAAGCCACCCCGCTAAAATTAATTGTTCTCTATAGTTACCAGATAGTGCTAAATGCTATTGTAATATCTTGGTCTGTCTCAGCTTGCAGGTTGCCAGACTTCAGCCAAAGTTCACTGTGCTTCTATTTCTCACTGGGTCCTGAGGCAAGAGCTGCATTTGCCTGCTGGGTGCTGGGGGAGCTGAGTGAGCAATGTGGGAATTTGGTATCTGACTGCTCTGCTCACTGTGCTGTCTGCCGTGTCCAGGTGCTGCAGGTCCCTGCGGAAGTGATAGATGAAATCACAACCAATGCAGAGTGCAGAGCCAGTCCCCTGCTCTGCCTCTCCCAGGACTCCCTGGTGGATTTTCTCAATCCAGTGACAATTCAGCTGCCCCTCCCGCCCGGAGTCACAGGTTGGTTTATTCCTAAAACTGGCAAAGAGAAATGCCATATGTGGAAAACCACAAATGGCAAGCTGAGAATTTTGTTTGCCTCTCCTGTGGATAATAAAGCTTGCTTTTCCTGCAAGAACGGCAAAATCTATCTGCTGAGTGAGTGGTTGTATAGGGTGGTGGGAACTGAAGGCAGTTCAGATCTATCAGATCAGTGCTGGGCTTCACAGACGAGACAAGCTGGGAGAATGGCCTTGGCAAATGGATTTCTCTGTCAAAACACATGTGTATTTAGACTGCTGGTTTCAGTATGGTGGATTAGAGAGTCACTCCTGCCAACCAAGGAGATGCTTGATGAAAGGGCTTTGAATCATGATTGGGAATAGCTTGAAACAGGAAATGAAGATGCTGCTTCCAGGGGTCTGCCTTCTCTTTTCCTTGCTCATGACTCAGGTGCTGAGCCACTGCAGTTAAAGCTGTATGATGATATCCTAAGCCATGTCCCACTCTCAATACTGCTAAAAAAGTAAAAAAGCCTCAGTTGTGCCAGGAATTCTTCTGTTTGCTGAGTACCCCGTGTGTCCTAATTCCTACTTTCTTTGATCTTTCCTGGCTTTCTTGTGAAGAAGTAAAATTTTTTTGGGTGTGATACGGTCTTTGTTATAACACTACTTGGTATTTGTATGTCTGAAGTGCATCAGGATTGGAAAGTCTGTGGGATGTACATTAGAAAGAGATGGAACTTAATTAGATTTTGGTGTTGAGAATTGTCAAATGAATCTGTTGGTGGAAATTGGCACACTATTGTTTTAAGTGTGCCTATTTTGCCAGAATATCTTTGAAGCATTGGGATAGCATAGTCCTTTTATTGCTGCTCTTCTTTGAGCAAAGTTAAGTCCTGGATGTTGAAGGCCATGAGCCTTAATTTGGTGCTTTTAAAAAGTAAATCACCCAAACCTGTGGCTGGATTTGTAAAGCAATGAATAAAGGCTTCTACTGCCTATAGCATCTCTTGATCGCTGTTGTCTTTAGGGCTAAATTTGGATCAGTTAAAGCTGCATCTTCTCCATGGTGACCTGGAGGGCCAAACCTGGGATGACATTACCAGTCAGGTGGTGCTGAAATTCACTCATATTTATGTGATGTTTGAAGTCACTCACTTCTCCTGGTAAGTGCAGGATTAGTCCTGAGGAAAAGATGGGATGTTCATCTGCCTTGCTTTTCCCACACTCTGACCAGAAGTCATGCCATTAACCCTATCTGTTCCCTTTTCTCTTTGCAAGTCAGGCCCAATTTAGCACTTTGTCTCTACCCATCATATTTTAAAATCTTGTGGGTATGACACTGGTGTTTCTATCTGGACAGGATCCCTCCTGTTTCTTAATTCCTTGTCTGCCAGGTACTGGCTGTGGTACACCACCAAGACCTACGTTGAAGGCATTGCCAAGAAGGTCTATGATCGGCTGCGTCTGTACCAGGTGAACTTCATTGCGCTGCAGAGGAAGAAGGACCCCGAGCAAGTCCTGCTACAGTGTGTCCCCAAGCACAAGGTCTGATCGACGTTCCATTGCCTTGCTCCTGAGCTTCCTGGGCCTCCATTTATAGGATATAAGGGTAGCAGTGCACCAAATGGTCCTATTTACTGCCCCAGAGTCATGGCTGGAGTGTGCTGTCACCACACAGTTGGTGTGATACTGACTCACAGGGAGCTGGGGGAAGAAGGAGACCTCATTCTATGCAGTGGCACATGCCATGCATTGATTTCCTACC
Organism: Neopelma chrysocephalum; assembly: GCF_003984885.1. NCBI lineage: Eukaryota > Metazoa > Chordata > Aves > Passeriformes > Pipridae > Neopelma > Neopelma chrysocephalum. The sequence goes on from NW_020897693.1 coordinate 10,704,156, forward strand.
CTGAGGATTGGGCTGCTAAAATCCGCTGAGCCAAAGTTACTGGCCATGTATATGCTGTTAGCATCCAGCAAACATGAGGCAAAACATGTTGGCTTAAACTTAAGTCAAAGTTAAAGCTTACACGTCACTTGTCTGGGCTAGTGGTGTGGGCAGCAGCAGTGCTTTGATTTCATCTGGAGTGGTTAGAAATGGTACTCTTCCCATTGTTCCTTGCTGTTTACAGTTCAAGCAAGTGGACAGAACATGTGACCCCTCCTTAACCTGCTTCAGTGCAACATCAGGTTAGTTTATGCTATGAGTTTGAGCTAATCAGGCTGACTTTGTAGGGAAGGAGATGGGAAGCACTCATGCATTCTCTTCTGCTGCCTCTGCTCTAGGGGTATCAGCCCTGAGCAGTGTTGCTTCAGATGTTAGCAAAGAGAGTGTGCATCTGTGTTTGTGGAGCGTGTACCTTGACAGGCACTGCCGCTCGGTGAGGTGGGGGTTGTGTTATCAGGCTGCCAGTACTGGGATGCATATCCAGCTCTGCATAATCCTCTGGTCTGGTTGCTTCTTCTCTCAATTTGTTTTATATTGAAAGGACTCATGGACACAAGCATCTGCAAGGATTCTTTATATCTTGGGTTCTGGGCTAAAATTATCTCCGCAGGAGGCAGCAATGACACTGACAGTGAGATCCTGGTTTGGGTGTGTCTGTATTCCTGCTAGGGTTGGTCATGGGATGAGAGAGGTTTACTTTTAAAAATAGAAGGAAGACTAGATGCTTTGGGCCTAAGCTGACTCTTGCACTGCCTCCGACACCCCAAGTCTGCCACTGTGATCTCAGACTGCAAAGCCAAAATGAGCTCTGCTGTATTGTATGAGCTGTTGTAGCATGTGTCTTTTTGCAGAGAAAATGTCTTTTAACGGTATACTGTGAGGGGGATATGGTAGCAAGTAAATCCCTCCCCATCTTTGAAGATTACTGACCTGTTAAAAAAGATACATTGCTGAAAATGCTTTTTTTAAAGGCATCTTTGGGATTGCCTATCTTTGTTAGTCCACATAGACTTGTCTGGTTTTTATTTGAGAGGAGGCACAAAAGGCACAAAACTCAGAGCACCACTTCTTTGTCTGTAGTGAATGTACCACGGATAGCAGGGGGAGGGTGTTTGTTCATCTGTTTACATCCTTCTCATGTGAAATGGTCTTCTCCGGTTGAAGGTGAGTGAGAGGAACATCAGGAGTGTAGGGACATGGGCCAGGGAACAGATGTGCTTCAGACCAAACACGGTGTCCTGTGTTGTCATCCTTGTCAGGTTGACCCAGTGCTGGAAAGGCTGCAGAACCGCTATCAAGGACCGGAGCCATCTGACATGGTGGAGATGTTTGAGGGAGAGCAATTTTTTGCAGCTTTTGAGCGAGGCATCAGCATTGATATGGGTATGGCAGTACTGGGCTCATTCTGCTGCTCCCTACCTCTTGTGCTTCTCTGGCCCCAGGCATGTTTCTGCTGGGGGCTGTACTCATCCATGACATTCCTCTCTGTCTCCAGTTCAACCACTACTCACAGCAGCAAACCCATGATTTTGTTACATTCTCTGGTCACCCATCTTTTGTGTCTACTTTTCCCTATGAAAATACTGTCTGCAGACTTTCATTTCCTCTCATGCTCTTGTAAACCTGCAGAGGGCAATAGCTAAATGTGTTTATTTTATGACTGATCTGCTTCTGCAGCGAGCTGTGCCCTTTTACTGGCGTCTAAGGCACAACATTGGGATGCCTATGGTGATCTAATTAATGTTGCCCATTTCTGAGAACACGTATAAAGCTAGGTGTTTTTTATATAAGATATTTCTGAAATAATCCAGAACAGATAATTCCTGCTGTTGGAGCCACTAGAAGAGAAGGAAAGAGGGAGCAGGACAAGAGCTCAAGATGATGTTTTATGTCCCAATGTGTCTGGACCTGTTCCAGCTGCAAAATGAGCCATTTTCTGCAAAACTTGAACATGGAGCTCAGTTTCATTGGTGTAAAGTAAACACAACTTAAAAGTGCACTGGACTTTCAGTGGAGTTCACGAGGCCAGGGTCTGTCCCTCTATCTTGATTTAGGCTGGACTCTTAACTTAATTTCCAGCTAATTACATATATGAATGTTGTACCTGATTACATTTTTTTCCTTTAGCTCTACTCTGCACCCCTGTATAAATGGTGATGAGATAGGTGACTTTTTTTGTGCATTAAAGGGTGCTATTGCAGCTGATTCTGCTCTTCAAGGGATAGTATGGACTGAGATGGGAAGGAAGCACCAAGGATGGACTTGACTCCATGTGTCATCCTGCCTTGCCTTCCGTTCTTGAACTTTATCTCTACCTTGTGTCCATTTTCCTTTTTCACTTGTAGGACCTGCTTTCTCCACAGTCAGTGTTTTCTGCTTTCCTGTGTCACTCAGTGAGTAAGGGAAGGTTGCAATTCTTTCAGCCATGAGCAGAAGGAGTAGTTAGTAGCATGGAGGCTGCTAGTGGACGATGGGCTGTTGGCCAGGCTCGAAAAGCTGCACACTTTTCTCCACAAGTTGACCGTTTGCTGCTTCTCTGCACAGATCGCCCTGACTGTGTGGACGGACGTCTGTCATTTATTTTTTATTCCCACTTGAAGAACATGAAGGAAGTATATGTGACCTCCCCTGTGGACAGGAAAGGCCAAGCTGTAAAAGGCCAGGTGAGCAATGAGTTACACTGAATTTTTTTTCCCTCCTTCATCAGCATTGCTTTTACAATACTCCTCATAGTGATCTGAGTGCTGTGCATGACTCTTTTCCTCCCCTCTTTCTCTGGTTTTGGATTTCACTGACTAAACCCTGAATAATCAAGAAGTGTAGTCTGGAAGGATCACTCATCACTTAGGACTTACATTCCTGCTGTTAATTCTTGGGGTGTTGGCAGTTAAGTCCAGCCTTTACAGCAGAACCTCAGTGCTCCTCCCAGTTGCACATAATTTGTGGGCTGCGGATAGGTGAGAATGTTGAATTCAGACAGAAAAGGCATGGTGCCAACAGGCTTGGCCACTGTGCTTGAATCAGAGCCTCACTGCATGCTTTCTGTTTGTAAAGGTCTCCTTCTACCGAGGGGCAGTTCCAGAGAACATCCCTGAACATGCCAGCAGGAGGAGGAAAGGAGCAGACTCCCTCTGGCTTGCTACTTTGCCCATCAAACTACCTGTAAGTTGTCTTCTACAGAAAAATCAATCTAGATGGGATAGGAACATGGCCTTCCTGCTCAGCTAATTTTGTTTTCCTCTGTGAGAAGGGATGCAATGAATGACTACAAGAAATAGCTGCCCAACTAGGTTGTGGTGATTTCCCACTCCCTGTGAGTGAGCTCTTCTGAAACGAGAAACATGAGTAGCTGGGAGTGGTCTCCATCTCTCCTGTCATCCTGCGTGCCAAACACAGGCTTGTTGGATGGGTGGTCAGAGAGGGCGGATCCTTTGAATGAATAAGGGATGTAGTACACAAGGAAGCTCACTGTAATTAAGGGAAGTGTCTGTTTTGTTTGTAAATTTCTTAGTCACACAGCTCATGCAGCAGGAAAAAAGAAAGGATTAGGATGAGGTAATTATGCTGGATTTGAATACAGACATGAAGTGTAAGTATTCTGGTGTGAGCTTTAAAGTCTAGGCTGTGTGTTATTGTGAGAAAGGCAACTTTTGCTTATGGAATTTAATTGATTTTTGAGAAGCTTAAAATAATAAATACTTTGGTAGGCTGAATGCTTCCCTTCAGATCACGTGCCATGATCTCACATCCGTTTCTGTCACATGCAACCTCAACTACAAATCTAGACTAAGTGCTCTATTACTGCTGAGGCAAACACACTTTGGAGACATGGCTCATTTTAAACCGCTCTGTAAAGACAGGAAAGGAAATTTCCAGTGTGAGCTATGTGAAAACTATGATTTGATATTTTTCTGAGGCAGTGAGCATAGCTGGTCATTGCCAGTGTAAGTGCTCCTTACTTCTTACAGCCTGACTCTTCAGAATTTCCTTTCTCCCCAGTAGGAGGAAGGAAATTTCTGTATGGAGACAGAGTGGCCAGACACTGTCCTCTATGAAAACAATTTGTTGAAGAAAGAATGTTCTTTCTCTCTCTTCTCTGTGACACAGCAATTGAAACCCCGCTGGGATGAGAATCCTGGTCCCCTGTGTGGCTTCTCCTTCCCTCCCTTGAACCTGGGCAATGCTGAGACTGGCTACCTGACACAGGCAAACCTGCTGAGCATTGCCAGGCGTGTGGGATCTGACTGGCAGACCATTGGCCTCAACCTGGGCTTGACCTATCAGCAGATTGAGCGCATAGGACACAATAACAGGTAAGATAGGACAACAGTGATCAACAGTGATGCATTCTATTTATCTATCTATGTATCTATCTATCTGCAGTGTAATAGTATAAATTAATGCTTGGCTGGTTGAAAGGTTTTACACTGTAATTGTTTCACTGAATAAAAGACGGGTTGACTAATGGTTCTTCTCAAAATAATGCCTTATATAATGGAAAACTGATTATTTTCTCTTGCCATTATAAAACAAAGCTTTTTGTTTGAAAAACAAAATTGGGAAATAACAAACCTGATGAGCTCTGTAGTTCAGCTGAGTTGCATTCCTGTTTTGTTCTGTGATCTGGATTCCTGGCTGGACTCCATCTCTTACAATGAGCAATGATCTATGGCTTTAATTGTGAATATCATCTGTATGCAAAAAGAGCTTGTGGTACCTCATGGGGCATGCAGTCTGACCAAAAAGCCAGAGCAGTAGGAGAGAATTAGATTTGTTCTACTATTCCTGTGGGGAAATTACATTCAAAAGCAGAATGCCTTAATTTGTTATTTTCGTTAGGAAAATATTTTTTAGAGAAATGCTGTTGTAGGACCTGCAACTCCTGTAAGATGGGTGGGGAAGAGGCAGGCCCACTGAGCGTTTTGTGTGTCTGGATGGCTTCTTTGGGGCTCTAGTCATGGACTGGGACTTAGGTCAGGTCTCTTTGGGTTGCCAATCAGGAGAGTGTGTTGGTTACTTCTGTGCTTCCTCCTTTCTTCAGAGACGACCTTGATAAGCAGATCCTGGGCATGCTTTTCTCATGGGCTCAGCAAAACTCAGAGGATCCTGACTGTGTGAACAAGCTGATTACAGCCATGAAAGAGAGCGGCCGCCAGGACATCGCTGATGAGGTTGAAACCATCATTGATCTGGGACGACAGAAATACAGCGAGTCCATCCGCCGCGTGGGCTTGGAGCAGGAGAGCAGCACGGAGGACTCAGCAATAGCTATGATGTAGCAGCTAGCAGAAAAAAATGAGTTTCATACGGGGTCCGTCTGCAAACCCAGAGTGACAGTGTTTGAGGATGCTCCCACCTCAAGGGCCAGTGTCTTTCTCAGGAGCTGGGCATTGATTTACTTGTGAGCAGACTGCTGAGCTCTCTTGAGTCTGTACTCACATGCCACTTCTGCCAATCCTAGGAAGTTTTGAGTGCATTTATGAGTGTTTTCTCTGCTTCCACTGCTTGACCTTGAGCTTTAACTTTCAGAAACATGTAGAAATTTAGAGACTAAAGTGTCTGTCAGTTGAGTACTGGCTAGTATAGTATTTAATTAATTAATACTCATGTTACATGTATTTATTTGTAACTTATTCCTGTAACTGTGTTCTGCTGGAAACACTGGATGTGAGCATTTGGGTCCGTTTGTGCTCCAGTGCTTGTTGGGAGAGTGGAGGTGCAGTCATGAAGGCCTGTGATGTGGTGGGGACTGTTCAGCTATTTCTGTTAATGGTGTGTTTTGCTCACATGAAAATGTGAATTGTATTCTCCATGAAAATGTTTCCTGTTTTCTGTCAAATCTCTTTTAGTTCCCTTAAGTCCAAAACAAAACCTAAGTGCAAGAGAGAAAAACCAATTTGCTAAAAATTTTTAGGAAAATTGCTCTCGTTTTTTAGTTTTGCTCCAAAAGCTGTTTTGAAACAAATAGGCTGCTGTACCTGCCAGGCTTCTTAGATGAGACCTACATGGTGCTAATCTTTGACAAAATTCCAGTTTCATTTTACCAAAAAAAGATAAAAATCCATAACTTGTTCTGGGAGAGACTCTAATATAAGTGAAAGTAAAATTTCCCTTGCAGTTTCAAAGGGATAGTCCTCACATCCTCCTCCATACTACACTATGACTGTGCAGTAGTGAAGATGTGATCCCTCCTGAAGTTTGGTGAAAATCATGACTTAAATTTGCATTTTAAAAACTGGTCTGACCAGCTGTTAAATAGGCACTGTGGTGGGATTGGCATGAATTGTGCTGAGCTAACTTCCCAGTTTTTCAGTCTGAGTATCTTGTATAAGGCTGGAAGCATTTACTGCTTTTTAACTGCTCAGTTGTTGACTACTGAGGTGCCCTTCTCTTCCTGTTCCCTGTCTCATGATGGCTCTCAGTTAGTGACCCAGTAATGACAGTGGAAAATTTCATGCAAGCTTTTCGAAAGACGACTGTCGTCTAAGTAAATTCAACTCTTTCAAGACAGATTTGAATTCAGCATAACTCTCTAAGCATTACTTAAAGGGCTGTTCACAGTCTGAAAAAAGAAATGTGTATAAAATTGCCACGTTGCAACACCCAAAGTCAACCTGCAGTTGCAGGTTGGAGAAATCCTGGTGTTTTCTTCCCCTTGTGAAGAGTCATCGGTGGCTTCCCTGATGCTGTTTCAGACCTGCCATCACTACTATTTAAAGAGGCATAAAATCGTTCTGCTTTTTTTTCATTTAAGGCCATTCTAACATCTGAGTCCACAGAGTGCTTAGTGTCCAGTTCAGAGCACTGGACAACGACTTAGAGACTTGAGTTGCCACCTTGGGCCTAGGGACTTCCTCAGATTTGATTTCTTAGGTGCTGCCCTCAAGTCTTATGTTGGGTTCAAGTCATCTGTTCTCTTTTGAATGTACCTTTTCTCTTGTATTCTGTGTCATATGTTCTTGTCTGTAATTTTGATGTATACCAATGAATTATTTGTTCTTTCCTCCAGTTTTGGAGAGATGCATTTGGGCGTATTGCTCTCACTGGGAATAAAATAAGCACTCAACTGTTCCACATCACAGTCTGCTAATCCATAAATGCCTCAAGGAGTTAGACAGGGACAGGTCCCTTTAAACCTGCTGGCAGAAAGATACTGGTGAGCTTGGCTGTGCTGTGCAGAAATGGGAGAAGAGCCCCTGTTTGGATACTGCCAGCTGCAAAGTGCAGGACAGACTGCAGCCGAGTTAATGGTATCCCTGGAGCTTGGCTTTGCTGCAGCGGGGCTAAGCTGGGAAACACAATGTTCAGGACATGAGCTGAGTGTATGTCTGGGGCTCAGGTGGAGCCCGGCCTGAGGCTTTTGTCTAGGCAAAACTAGGCTAAGGAAGTCTACAGGTGGCATAAGCCAGCATCCACAGCTACAACAGAATGAAGCTAGGCTACACTTAGCTTTCCATTTGTGATGGCCAGGCCACAGCTGAGTTAGGCAATGCTGGAATAAGGGATAGGGTAGGCTGGACTCTTATGAAGGGCTCATCCAGGCATCAGCAGAGCTACAGCTCTTCCAGGTAACAGATTCCTTCCAGGAGAGAGGGAGATTACTGCCAGGTGTTTAGGTTGCACTTGGTATGGGCTGCAACCAGGCCAGGGAACAGGAGATATCAAACCCTAGACAGTATCATCAGTAAAATGGCTCTTCGGGATTTGAAAAGCTGATAACTTAAGGAAAGTTAAGGAACTACCCCAGACAAGTACTGCTATCTCTAGTCTTTCATTGCTGAGTGGCAGCTGCTGGGCCAGGCCACCTTGCTGGCATCTGGTTTTCTCCTTGAAGTGACACCAAGCGCCCAGCTGAGGATCTGGAGGTGCTGGCAGGAAATTAGAGCAATTGTCCAACTGCTCTTTCCTTTAGCTGACCTGGAAGCAAATATTTGAGCTGGATGAGAGTCAATGGAAAGCATGTTATTTTGAGGTGTGTTATCTTTGTCACTAATCTCTTTGAGGCACAGTCACTCCTTCATAAGCCTGTAGCTGCTATGGCCAGGAAATGCTGATAACAGTTGCAATAGATAGTTGAAGCAGCAAAAAAACCCCAAAACTAACCTGGCATTTATCTTTTAAATCAAAAGATAGTGTTCCTTTCTGGCTTCTTTCATGAATTCATCACACACTGGAGTAGTCATTTGTAAGTAGCCTTTTCCTGGTGCCTATTATGCGCCTTATAGTGTCCTACAGATGATCTGGCAGATTTTGTGGGTTTTAGTGTGCATGATCCTGATGCATCCAAAATTCTCACAAATAAATTTCTACCAGGAAAAGTCTACTTACAAAAAATTTAGAAATAAAGCAAAAAATTTCTTGGGGAGAGGAGCATCTAAGATAGGATCCTTCTTTTTGGCTGTAACTTCTATAGCTCTTCAACTCTCATAATTAAACTCTTTTCTACTTCATAAACTTGCAGATCTCCAGCAGAATGACCAAGTGGCCCTGGGAGGTAAACAGTGTGTTTCCAATGTACCACCCTCCATTTCCAAGTTCTATTATTTAGTACACACTCATGTCCATACTTGACAATGTCATACTGCTGTTGCTTTGCAAAAGGGAAAGGAAATCCGATGGTCCTTAAATTCACTGTTTTCCTTCCAGAGGAGGATCACTGCATTTTTTCAGCCTTTAAAAGAAGAGTAGCTTTCACTGAGAAAGCAATGGGGCTGATTTTCAGACACTGGTGCATCAGAGCCCCAGCCCAGGGCTGCCTCAAAGTGAGCCCACCGTGGTTATCAGTTGGTATTGTTAAAATGAAGAAAACAGCATTTGCTGCAATTAATTGTGTGTCCATTTCCCAAACCCCACAGAAATAAACTGTATGTTTACTATATGTTATGGTGGCCAAGAAGGCCAATGGCATTCTGGCCTGTATCAGGAACAGTGTGGCCAACAGACCAGGGAAATGATTGTTCCCCTGTACTCAGCGCTGGTGAGGCCACACCTGGAGTGTTGTGTTCTGGGCCCCTCAGTTCAGGAAGGATATTGAGGTGCTGGAGCAGGTCCAGAGAAGAGCAACAAGGCTGGTGAAGGGACTTGAGCACAAGTCCTATGAGGAGAGGCTGAGGGAGCTGGAGTTGTTTAGCCTGGAGAAGAGGAGACTCAGGGGAGACTTCATCACTCTCTACAACTCCCTGACAGGAGGTTGTAGCCAGGTGGGCATCAGTCTCTTCTCCCAGGCAACCAGCAGCAGGACAAGAGGGCATGGTCTTAAACTCTGGCAGAGGAGGTTTAGGTTGAATATTAGGAAAAATTTTTTTACAGAGAGAGTAATGAGACATTGGAATGGGCTGCCCAGGGAGGTGGTGGCTTCTCTGTCCCTGGAGATTGTTAAGATGAGATTGGATGTGGCACTTAGTGCCATGGTCTAGTAACCATGGTGGTAGTGGATCAAGGGTTGAACTTGATGATGTCGGAGGTCTTTTCCAACCTGGTCGATTGTATGATACTATGATTCTTAAAGTACTGTTTTTCTGTAAATCTGTGTGTCTTGAAAATCCACAAGGAGAATTTGACGCTTGTTCCAGTTTTTAGCTACACTGAAGGAACTTGGTGACTGGGAAATATAGAAACCAGGTAGGCACCGTGGCCATGGAAAATTTAGCCTCTACTCTTCCTACCTCACTGTAGGTCTATCCATGCAGAAGTTTGCTTTGGGAGGCTGGGGCTAAGATCCTTCTGTTTTGTTTGCTCATCGAACATCAGTGCAGTCCTTGTCTTTTCCAAACAGGAGATAATGGAAGTGGAAAATGTGCAAGGGGCCGGAAGGATGCTCAGAGATGAGTACTACAGAGTACTTTTTATATTTTCTCCAGCAAAACTATTACACCTCATGGGAAATGACAAAGACTGTGAAAAGATGATTGCCATCCACTGTTTCTCAACTAGGTGGCACCAAATGAAATAATCCAATATCATCTGAGAATAAGTCAAAGTGGGTACTTTTTTTCCCCACTGTGCATAGTTCAAATGCTAACTCTTTACTGTGAGATGTTTGAGGCCAAAACATAAATGTTGTGTTCAGAAACTGATTGATTAAATCGGTGGGAAAATGATCCTCTAAAAAAAGCAAATGAATATGGAAAGCTGAATGCATTCCCACATGGAAGGAGCGAGAGATCTGGGGATGCTTTCCTCAGGCAAGAGTTGAATAACAACTGAATAACAGCAGCAACAGAGCATGTGGAGAAACAAGGAAAGGCAGAGGAGGCAGATCAGACATATCTACTTGCTTTCCCTAGAAAACCAAGATGGCTGCAAACTTTGCTTCTGCCAAAGCCCTGTGGATAAGAGATGACCACACTTGCAAGGGTTGGAGGAGGTGGCTGTTGCTTGAACCTTTCCACAGAGCCCTGTGGCTGAGCTTCACTCCTGGATTGAGAATTTCAGTGGTGACCTATAACAAACCAGGCAGTACTGCCCCAAAGGGAGAGACAGGATTTCTGTCTTGTACATGTTAAGCTTGAAAACATCTGTTCTGCCTTGCTTTCACTGCGTCTCAGCAGAGAGCTGCAGCTGTGGGACAGTTCCAAGGCAGTAGCAAGAGCTCAAAACTTTGGGTATGAACAGGATCACATCTGAGTAACCCCAGATGTGTCCCAGCCATGCTGTCTCTGCCAGGCTTCTGCCGGAGCAGGTCTGGCCAGACCTGGTCTTCTGGAGGTGTTTAGCATCACTAGGTTTAGAAACAGCAAATCTCAGGAGAGAGTGAGGCTTATGCAGGCAGTGGCTGCAGCCCCTGTGGAGACACCCATCTCTCCCCACTGTGGGAAGAAGGGATTTGGCTGATGGGCCTGAGTGGTTAGGCTTCTAATTATGATTTGTTGAGATAATGGACAGAAGCTTTAGATTACAGTGAGAAGTAGGAAAGCTGGATGAGGGAGGTCGTAACAGGTTAGCTGGGTGAGGACATAAGCTTAGGTATAAATCTTCACCTTGCTGCTTCTTCAGCCAAGTCCTTGGAAGATTTCATTCCTTCTGGAAGCAGCAGTTGTTCAGGAAAAATGTTTTTGGTTTTCTTACCTCCAGGTTGGAGAAAAATGGAAATCCTTAAAATTTTTTAGCATCTTCCCAAGGCCAGAGCTAAGAACAAGCATGGGTTGTGACACTGGTTGTAGCTGCTCCCTCTCAACTCTGCAAGTTTCTGTCTCCTGGGGTCTGGCACATCCTTCATGTGTTGCAGGAGCATCAGGCTGAGTGACAATCCTGGCAAGGCTTTCAAGGTGGTGCATTGAGAGGAGCAAGAAAACAGTGTCTTCCCCTCAAAAATCCCTTACAACAGATGACTGGGTCACAGTCTGGGCAGGGAAAAGAAAATCCTGCTGCATAAACAGACTATTTTGTGTCAACTGCTATGCATCAATGATGGCTGGAGGGCAGAGGCAGTCACAAATGGATCCATCAGCTTTTTGGGGTCTCAAAATAACATGGCTCTAAAGGAGGTGGCGGCAGCTCTTCGTGAGGTGGCAAGCCTGGAAAACTTTGACTCTCTCTGAGGTCAAGCTATTTCACCCACAGCAGGATAGCAATGTCCTCAGTGTCCACTTCCCCCTCCATCCTGGCAGAATGGACCCATCCTACCTTTCTGCCACCAAGAAACAGCAAAGCAGGTTAACGTGGCTCCAGGTTTCCCATAGTTATCTGCTGAAAGGGCAGAAGAACGAATGAGCTGTGGAGGGTGAGGAACGCTGAAAGGTCCTGGAGCAAACTGCACTGTTTGGCATTATGTGACCACACACCACAGGGGGAAAGAGTGATGTTCCCTATCCTGCAGTGCCCTATAAATCCAATGCCACCTCTGCACAGGGAGAGATGCATATTGTGGGATGCTGTGGGCCATTTTCTCCCTGGGAAGAGGGGGAAAGCCCTGCTGAAAGGCTCCTGGGGCAATAAGTGGCTGCAGCTGTGGGCTCCCTGCCAGCCGCTGTGCTCAGAGTGAGATCTGGAGGCCGATCTCACAGCCAAGACAGCGCCATTCATCGGCACTCAATAAACAAAAGTGCCTTGCTGTTTTCTGCAGGAGATAAGCGTGCAGGGCATGACACTGCTTTCCCTTGTGCTCTCTGTGCTGAGTGTGGGAGCCTGTGTTGGCTGCCAAAGGAGCTGAGGCACTGCTGCTGTGGGACACGCTGCGGACAGGCGGGCGGAACCGGGGCTGCTGGGTGTCAGGCAGCCCTGAGGCTGGAGCCTCATGGGTGCTAGGCACTGGCAAGATGCTGGTGCTTACTGGAGGTTGCCAGCCCTGCAGAATGTGTTGCAGGAGCTGGGCCACTTTGTAAGCCAGTTCATGACATGTTACCGATTAGCACTCCAGGGTCAACCCTGCAGCTCTAAAAGTCCCTTACAAAGGGAGGAAAATTCTACTTTTTTTTTTTGTTTTACACACACCTGTGTGCCTTGAGCATCAAGGACTTTCCTCCTACTATTTGTTAAGGCATTTGAATCAAATAGCTACTAAGAAGAACAAGCTGTTTCCAAGGAGCAATGGCCAGAGGGGACAGACAGACTATGTATGCTGGTTCACCTGCGTGGTATTGCAGCCTTGAACTTTCAGGGACAACAGAGCTGAGGATGGAGTTAAAACTGTCCTTTTCTCACATCCCATTCAGTCTCCAGCTGCATCTACATCCCCTCTCACTTCTGTGGTATCAAGTATCTGCACAGAAAATGAAACCAGACCTGCTGGGTCAGTGGTTTCTGGGTGATTCCCAGCATCCAAACCAATAGCCAGCTGTTAATCTCTTCATTTTATTCATACTGTTTGGCTGTACTCTCAGCAGTCAGATGCCGAATGCCTCCCCTAGTGCCTCTGTGCCGCTACCTTTGGCAACACATCCTGTGGTCCCAATGGAGAACGAGATCAGGCTCAGATGAGATTGATTTTTCCAGAAAACAATGTTGACCAGTGCTAATTATGTTACTACCTCTTCAATATTTATCAGCTAAATTGTCTACCAATGTTCTGATACTCATGTCCAGTATGGCCACCATGCCAAGGGAGCAGTGCCCAAGCTTGCCTAACCTGGTTTTTTTAAGCACTGGTTTAATAACCACACCCATCAGGTGCTTGGGGATTTCACAGGCACTCCATGATTTATTGAAACAGAAAACAATACAAATGGGGAGGGAAGCTGAAAAACGCAACCTCATGAAAGCCTCTTTCTTTGCAGCAGACTGAACTTGACCCATGTCCTTGCAGGGCTGAACCAACCCACGGCCACTCTGGCAGCCAGGCTGAAAGCAGCACAGGATTTTGAGATTCACACAGAGTGAGCTTTGTGACGAGCCAAACACAAACTTGGTATAATGCCTCCATGTGTGCCATGACAACAAAATTGCCTTGTACAGGAGGTCCTGAGCTCTGCTCTTTGCCTTGTACCAGACGCAGACACTGCTGATTTTGAAGCTCCACTCTGTACCGAACAGTTTTAAATCTCTCTTGTGTCTGTCAGAAGAAAAAATTTATGTCTGAAAGCAGAGGAAACCTTGACAACCTGGCACTCACTGAATGTGAACTTTCTTCCTCTGCTTCCTTTTTTTATGCCCTCTCTTAAATGCTGCCGGAAGAAATGGGTCCTTTGCGCCATGCAGGTTACAAAGAGCGGTTGTTTTTATGCAGCAGAACCAAAAATAAAAACGTGTGATTGCAGTCCTCCTAAGACACCGCACAAAGATGGACAGTGTTAACCTCTTCTTTGCCAGGGGAAGGTACTACCAGTACATCTGTGGCATGGTATGCTGTGATAAAGAGTAAAATCTGAGTCAAATTGCTGAGGTCAGTTCAGCTTTTGTCTGAGCTGTATAGCACAGTGAAACCCACTGATGCTCTTATAAAACAGGGCAGAGCAGGGATGTGCCACCACCAAGGAAAGGAGTGGGAAGGAGTTTTCCAGATGAGGAGTGAGGAGGAGTCACTGCAGCTCCCCCACATTGTTTTGCTGTTCCCCAAACTGGGGGAGCCCCATATCAGTGCCTGTCACAGCAGCCTGCCTGCAACCCTTGCCTCACTGCCTGCTTTTCCAAGGTCATGGGGGAGACAAGACTGTGGGCTGGACAGACTATGCTGGCAGTTCTCTGCCCACAGCACTTGCATTTTCCTTCTGTGCTGGATGCTCATCCAAAATATGCCTATAAAATGGCCACAGTGCACAGGTCTCCTTCCTTGGTCAGGCACCACCCTTCTGCAGTGAGCTTTCCACCTCCTGTGCTGTACCTTCTCATGCTTTGAGCAGTCCAGGTTGAAAAGCACACAAGCTGCTCCCCTTTTCACCTACATCCAATTCATTAGCATTGGCTTCTCATGCTTTGCTGGCCTCTGGCTTACATCTTCTTCTCACCTTGGGATCCAGGTCCCTGACTGTGATAACAAGCTCCTCTTGTTTTCAGGTGCGTGAACAACTGTGATGTTTCTGGGCTGTTCATCACGACTCCACATAATTGTTGCTTCCTCCATGTACACAATGTCCTCATTAGCCCTACATGCTCCTGGTAGCATCCTTGTAGGCACTCTGATCATCTCTGATAACTGTGAATTTGTGCTCTGCCAGCTCCTGTGAGCCCTTGGTGCAGAGCCGGTAACTTCACGCTCACTGTGTCTCTTATTGGCAAGTGCTGGGTGTCTGTGAGCAGTAAGGGAAGTTCGTACAAATATGATCCCCTGGAGATCTTTCCCTCTCTCCCTGGTGATGTTGCACCTGTGGATGTCATAGAATCACAGAAGGGTTTGGGTTGGAAGGGACCTTAAAGGTCATCTAGCTCCAATCCCACTGCCATATGCAGAGACACCTTACCCCAGACCAGGTTTCTCAGAGCCCCATCCAGCCTGGCCTTGGAACATTTCCAGAGATGAGACATCCACAGCTTTTCTCGGCAACCTCGCCACTCTCACAGCAAAGAACTTGGTCATCCCAAGAGGCATAGAGACCTGTCTGGCTGCTGCTGTCTTCCTTGCCTTCATGCTTAGTTTCCAAGGTGTGCTGAAACAGTCCCCATGGGTGTTTTGTCCCAGCAAGGACTCAGGCCGCATAATCTCCTGAGGCTGCAATGGAGCCTGCTAACCCCAAAAGTGATGCCCACCTGTAGCCTGTCAGCTGTCCTGTGGGGCAGCAGGCAGCATGGTGACCCAACTGCCAGGTCGCTATCCTGAAGGGAATGACAGAATCATAGAATATCCTGAGTTGGAAGGGACCCACAAGGATCACTGAGTCCACTTCTTAGCCCTGCACAGGACATCCCCAAGAATCCCGTGTGCCTGAAAGCATTGTCCAAACGCTCCTTGAACTCAGCCAGGCTTGGCGCTGTGACCACTTCCCTGGGAAGCCTGTTCGGCTGAAGAACTTTTTTCTAATATCTAACCCAAACCTCCCCTGACACAGCTTCAGGCCATTCCCTCGGGTACAGATGGCAGATTTATTATTTTCCCCGCCGCACCGCCGCTCGCCCCGTGTCCCGCCGTGTGCCGCCTCGCCAGATGCTGCGGGCAGGGCCCGGGGGCGCTCGGAGGGCAGTGCGGGCCGCGGGCACGGCGGGGCACGCCCGGCAGGCCGGGCCCGGGCCGGGGGAGGCGGCGGCGGGCCCGGCCGCGTTGCCATGGGGGCGCGGCGGCTGCAGCCTCGGCGCGCCTTCCTCTCCCTGCCCGCGCCGGGGAAA